>NW_026622017.1:0-46007 GCF_003711565.1 Takifugu flavidus | reverse complement strand
GACGCTGCAATGAAGATAAAGAATTGAAGGAATGACCACTGGAGGGGGTATTGCTACCTGACATGATCCACTCGCTTGATTTAAACGCCGATGTCCGGCCCCAGAAATCTGTACTTACTCGACCTTCCTGCAGTTCCTCACAGCTGGAATCAGGCGACGTCGTCCCTCCTCTGAGGTGTTGTACTGCCACAGGTTCAGCTCATCCAGAACCTCCTCTGACATCTGCAGCAGGTAGGCCAGAGCTGAACAGTGGATCTCTGACAGTTCCCTCTCTGATTTCTTCTCTGACTTCAGGAACTCTTGGATCTCCTGATGGACTGACTGATCCTTCATCTCCATCAGACAGTGGAAGATGTTGATGCTTCTGTCTGGGGAGATTTCATCACTGTTCTCCTCCTTCAGGTTGTAGAGGACCTTCTGGATGGTTTCTGGGTGGTTCTCCGTCTGATCCAACAGTCCACCCAAGATCCTCTGATTGGACTCCAGAGAGAGACCATGAAGGAAGCGAACAAACAAGTCCAGGTGGCCATTTTCACTTTTGAGAGATTTCATTAGTGCTCTCCTGAGGAAGTCATCAAGAGATGTGACTGGTTCAGAATATTTTAGGAACTGATTTATAACCGCTGTGTCTTTCCTGGTGTAACAGTGGAACATGTAGACGGCAGCCAGAAACTCCTGAACGCTCAGATGAACAAAGCAGTAGACTGATTTCTGGAAGATCACACTCTCTCTCTTGAAGATCTCTGTACAAACTCCTGAGTACACCGACACCTCGGAGACGTCCAGTCCACATCGCTCCAGGTCTTCTGAGTAGAACATGATGTTTCCTTTCTCCAGATGTTCAAACGCCAGCCGACCCAACTTCAGAAGGAGATCTTTATCATCCTCAGTCAGTTTCCCTGGTCTCTGCTTTCCTCCATATTTCTGCTTCTTCCTCTTTATCTGAACCCTCAGGAAGTGTGAGTAGAGGTCAGTCAGGGTTTGGGGCAGCTCTCCTCTCTGGTCTCTGGTCATCATGTCCTCCAGAACTATAGCAGTGATCCAGCAGAAAACTGGGATCAGACACATGATGTGGAGGCTCCTGGAGGCCTTGATGTGTGAGATGATTCTCTTGGACAGATCTTCATCACTGAACCTCCTCCTGAAGTACTCCTCCTTCTGGGAGTCAGTGAAGCCTCGTACTTCTGTGATCCTGTCAACACACGAGGGAGGAATCTGATAGGCTGCTGCAGGTCTGGAGGTGATCCAGATGAGAGCTGAGGGAAGCAGGTTCCCCTGGATGAGGTTCACCAGGAGCACCTCAACTGACGATACTTGTGTGACATCAGAGATGACCTGATGCTTGTTGAAATCCAGTGAAAATCTGCTTTCATCCAGGCCATCAAAGATGAACAGAAGTTTCCAGACAGTCTTCAGATCTTCTGCTCTGATCTTCTGTAATGTTGGATGGAAAACATGAAGCAGTGAGAGAAGACTGTGCTGCTCATCTCTGATCAAGTTCAGCTCCCTGCATGAGAGCGGAAGCACCAGACTGATGTCTTGGTTCTCCAAACCTTCTGCCCAGTCCAGACTGAACTTCTGCACTGAGAAGGTTTTTCCAACGCCGGCGACACCGTTGGTCAGAACCACTCTGATGTGTCTCTGTTGCTCAGATAAGACTTTGAAGATGTCCTGGCACTTGATTGGAGTGTCCTGGATGTTCTTCTTGGAGGTTCTCTCAAGCTGTCTCACCTCATGTTGTGTGTCCACCTCCTCACTTTGTCCCTCAGTGATGTAGAGCTCAGTGTAGATCTTGTTCAGCAGGGTTCCACTTCCTGCTTCATTAGTTCCTTCAGTCACATGTTCACATCTTCTCTTCAGACTGATCTTATGACCTTCTATCACCTCCTGCAGATCACCTCCTGAACACAAGTGAACCAATGATTTCCATCTATAATAAATCATCAACACAACTACAAATTCATGACATCACAAATTAAATCTCATATTGAACAGTTTTACTTTGTTTGGGCTTCATTTCAGCATCTCCAGATCTGCTTCCAGATTGTGAACAAGAGGACTCTCCTGGTGGAGCTGACTGGTCCCAGTTTGATAGGATGTGCTCCCCCCTCTCACTATGAAACACATCTCTATTAGTCCTTTGATTTATAGGATGAAAGAACCTGATCAAGACTCAATATTGTTCCAGCATTTATGTCTGAATTCATCTTTCAGTTTAAACATGATTCTTGTTTCTAATCAACAATATTCACATTAAGTCTGTAACTATATGACTGTCTGAGGTTTAAGTGTTAAACATCTCCAATAATAAACTCACAACCTGCTGCTGTTAATGTGACTAACAGCTGCCACACAAACACATCATCACGCTTTAGTTTTCTTACATTTCCTCTGAACTTCTGAAGTCTATCATTCCACCTTTGGACCAGTCACTCTTCAGGGACACACAGCTGGGCACTGTGGACTCTGCTCTGTCCTCGTCCATCCTGAGGAAACATCAGAAATAGTGATGAGACTGTGATGAAGGTAAATAATCTGTAGAGGTTGGAGTTAAATAATCCCAATTCACTGCATTTTTATCAAACAGGAACATTTCTAATCCATTCTGGATAACAACTGAATCAATAAATCAGTGATGTCTCTGTATAATTTTCATGTTTTCAGAGTTTAAGCTGCTTTTTTTACTGTTCCCTGCAGTGAGAAAAGAACTGGCACCTTTTCCAGCCCCTCATCCTGCAGCACTGAATGTGCTCTAAAGTTCTTTCCAGAGCAAACGTCTCTGCACTTGCAGCAACATGTTGTAGTCATGGATCCGTGAGGAGAACCGGATACAGGAAACGCCCCCACTTTGATCCCAAAACCCAACTGGTGGCCAACGGTGGTCCGGCAACGACGGGGACGCTGGTCCATCGGGCCCACAACACTGGTTTTCCACAGGCCAACATGGTGAAAGGACCGTGCACCGTTTCATTTTAAAGAGCTGAGGAATTTCATTTTTCACGATAGTGGAGGCTAATACCCACAAATGATGTTTTGTATGGTTGTGAAATGTTCTAAGGCAGAGTTATGTGGTTCAGAAAACCTTACTTTAAAGGTGAGCCTTGAGGTCCAATACCGAAGTTTAAAGGTGCCCTTTGGACCTGTCGCTCTTCATGGACACACAGCTGGGCACTGTGGACTCTGCTCTCTCTTCCTCTTCCATCACACATTCTTCGCTCATTTTTAAATGTGAGTCTAAACGGTTAAGCAGGAACAGTCTGCTGACACAGAAAAGAAGATTAAAGAACATGATTCTCAGTATGAAGACAAGCAGAGGTCTGTCCAATGACGTATTGTCGGCTCATTCACATCAAAATCTATTATATGATGTCACCCTGTACATCATACAGGCCACATATATATTGGAAAAAGTTTTGGGACATCTTAAAAGTTTACAACACATAAAATAGTTGTGGAAAAAATGTTTCTCCTGGGTGTTTCAAAAGGTGCGGTGGCATCAGGCGGACGCACACAAATACAAATTAAATCATTTTTTATCTGGTTATGGTTTACGAGAAAACCTAAATTCTTTCAAGATGCAGCATCATCTTCTGTCATCTCAGACAGGATTCCAAGAAGAGGATCTTCATTTTCAACAACGCACCTTGACATCTCATCATGGCTCGTCTGTCAGATTACAAGCAGCTTTTTTGATCAGGCGCATCATGTTTCTCACCAACACATGATGGTGCTGGAAAAAACATTTGTAGCCTGACCTAGAGGTCAAAACTCTGCATGGCGTGCACAGCTACTAGTTGCAGCTGCTGGTTGTGGTGGAGGAGATCCCAAACATTCTAGCAAGCTTGTTTTGGAGCAGAGCTTGTCCACCACCTCTGACCCCACTCATCACAGAAGTCCCACCATATCCATGGCCAGGTGTGTTGGCAGCATTGGAGCCAGCCTCAGGAAAAAGGTGTGTCAATATCTCAGAAGTGATGATCAAGTTGCCACAACCCAACAGAAGTCAAGCAACCCAACACGCTTAATAGAATAGATGACACACAGCAAAGGGCAAAAAACACCCAATTCTGCTCAGACTGATCTTATCTGACCACATGTACAGGACCAAAATATCAAAACCCATGGGTTTAGGTTTCGTTTCGTTTTCTTGACTGCTTCATTCAAAACAGAACACATTTCATAAATCCATAATAACAAATTCATATTCCACAAAGAACCAGTTGTTAAAACAATAAAATGGAATGCCTTGATCTCTCCCTCTTTCCATACTCTCCTTTTTAAATAAAGGATTGATTGTCCCCCTGGTGGAGGGACAAAGAGAGGAGGCTAAAACTGTCGCGTTTGTGTCCCTCTTTCCGTGGATTTTTCCACTAACTGCAAATAATATTGTCGACTTATTGTGAGTATTAAAATGTGCTTCCTCAACCTCTAAAATGTCGGCTCAGGGTTAGCGGAAAACGCAGTTAGAGGAAACACGGTACAAAGTTTGATCATGCGTCACAACATTCCCGTCGACCAGCCGCAATGTGCGTCCGAAACACGCGCACGCTCATTGCGAACACGCAGCTTATTAAGCCGCATCTCGCAGCGGAACATTGATTCGAGACGACAGCAGTGAAAGAACCAAATGCTACCTGAATATTAGAGGTTTTCCATCAGGGCTCGGTCACTTAAGATGGAGCCCGAAGTTAAGAACTTTCACTTTCGCTTCTTCTTTCCTACACGTCACGTGTTCGTGGTTGGATCGCGTCATATCCAGCACAAGCGCCTCTCTTCAGAACAATTTGGTCCACGTTTGAACTGAAATACTGGGAAACAACTGGAGTTCGTCTGACAGATGTTCGTTTTTGGCTGCGGAATCAAACTGGGTCAACTTTTTGATCTATAGGATCCCCTCTGGTTCAAAGTGTCCCTATAGGATATTGACAGTACTGACCTTTGGGGGCTGCACACACCTCTTAATGGTGACGGCACCAACGGAGCTGATCCAGTTGTCATCAGCTGGTCAGTCTGACTCCAGCTCATTAGGGGAAATTTGCTGATCTGGAGGAGAAGCTTTCAAAACTTGACGGGCTGGGGGGGAATGACTGTAATTTTGGAATCAGCGTGCCAATTTTATTTTTAATCAGAATAATTTAGAATAATTTCAACAGGATATTTTCAAATTGTTCCCCAGTGGAGCTGCCAACTGAATATGGTGACCTGCTCCTACACACAGAAATCCGATGGCTCAGCAGGGGACGGATTTTGCTTCCTTTTTTGTCCCTTTTGAGTGAAATAAAAGAGTTCATGCAGTCCAGAGGGGAAGACGCCGCGCTGCTGGAGGACACTGGCTGGACACTGGACCTTGCATTTTTAACGGACATTACTGGGAAACGGAACAGTTTGAACTGGGAGCTGCAAGGCAAAGGTGAGACTGTTGCTGATAGGATCAGTGCTGTAAATGCATCTAAAGCCAAGATGAACATTTTCTCTGTGCATTTACAGACAAAAGGTGCTGCACTTCCCCTCTGTGCAGATGGTGCTGAGAGACAACGCTTCTGCATGTGAGGCTTTGGACTAAAGCGCAGAAAAGTGCTCTCAGCTCATAAAAAGACTTGGGGAAGAGTTTGAGAACAGGTTTTGGGACCTGGATCAGCTTGAGCCATGTGTGTCCTTCATTTCTAACCCTTTCATGAACGTGGACATATCATGCATTGCTCAGCAGTTCAGTGCAACCTTCAGCCTGGATGCTGCACAGATGCAAATTGAAATTGGAACATTGTGAAATGAGCTGCAGCTCAAAGCCTCTCAGGCTGCACCAAACTTTTGGTGCCTTGTTGACACAGAAAAGTACAGTGGTGTATGGAGCTCCAGCTTATGTCATTAGAATCTACATGATTCAGTTTATTCATGCTTTTAGTGCTCTTTTGACTGAATTTTACCAGGTAAAAATGTACCTTTTCTGCCCCAATAAAAGAGTTCCTCTGTGTTCTAAGAGTTAAAAGAAATGCATTTAAAAACCTTAAAAGGAGGCCAGATTTCCTCCAAAAGCCTGGTTTGACCAGCAAGTCTGGCTCATTAACAGTTATTGATGAGCTCTTTTTCTGTGATATCTGCCATTTAAGTCCTAAAAAGCTATTTAAGGGTCGTTTTCCTTCCACTTCTCAATCACCGACGTGTCCAACTTCACAGGATTTAAACTTAACAGAAAATATAAGGACTCAACTTTATTTATACCCAAAATTACATAATTTTCATTACATAAACTTCCTCATGCAAATATTTACGCTGTATGATATTAAACTATTAGCATTACACAAATGTAATTTAACTTATGCCAAAATGTACATGTAAAAATGTTTTGATCCTCAGTCACATAACACAAAGCAGATAAACACATAAGGAAACAGTAAAGTTTCAAATTTTAAAAAATATCAAATCTAAATGTGGCGGGGTGGGGAGAGGTGTATCGGTCGACGACAACGCCACCTGGGGAATTTCACCCCAGGAATTAACCGGGAATCGGGCACACGCAGATAAGGTTCTATTCCCGAGGCAGAGACAAGATTGAGGGTTAAGCACTACGATTTTATTAAATCCAATACACAACAAAAAAATAACTCTGCGGTCTAAAAGTCAAACAAAAGGGGTGGACAGGGCTGGGGCCCCACCGGCAGGTAAAACTCAATTAGGGGAGATAAACAAACTAAAAACACCCGTGCTACTGCAACCAAAAACACACACGAGGGTGAGGAAAACGCCCTCCACCAGGGGTTGGTCCCCGCCGTGGCCCGCAGCACCTGTCCACAAAAAAGAGAACAATTAAAGTTCCAGCGGTAACAATTGACGCGACGAGCGCACACGCACACACACCTCACACAGACAGGCAAATAAATTGTGACCAACAAGAAACAAACAAGAAACGAACAGAAACAAAACCTAAAAAGTAAATGCCAGTTGATACGATTTACGCACACTGTTAAGAGTCTAAAATGACAGCAACAGCTCCGTGGTCGCTTCGGCGGCACCACTGCGTCTCAGCGCCGTCCCCCGAGCGAAGGGGGGGGGGCGAGAGAGAGAGAGCGCGAGAGCGAACAGGAGAGAGTCCCGAAAGCGGGACCGAGCCAAAGCAGCAGTGGGTCCAGTACGCGAGGTAGTCCGTGCCGACTGTGTTTGGTGGCGCCACCACTCCGTGAAGGGTTCCCGCTGGGGCCACGCGACCCACTGACGCCAGCCGGCAGCCACCTGCAGCAAGAACAGCCCCATTAACGTTTATCAACCGAGTGGGGGAGTCAGTGACGCGCATTGCTGCGCCTTACCTGCCCAGTGCAGACTAGCGCGCACGCCCTTACGGCAAAGCGTTGTAAAACAGTTTCTGTTGGTCGAACCGCCCAGATCAGCCGCACCCCGCCGTCCCGTCGAAGGGGGAAAACAACTAAAGCCACCTGGAGGTAGTGCCTTATATAAACCTTTTCTCCCCACCCACCAATTAAGGCACTACCTCCATAGGGCACCTGTTCGGAGGGCAGGCCACGCCCTGCCACATCAAATATATTCACAAAATAAGCATAAAAATTAAATTGAGAATCTGTGACTGTGTACTTTGCAATCCCTTGCTTATTCTAAGATTATTCTTTTTCTTATTAATTATTCCGTTTTTAGAATAGTTTATGGTTGAAGCCAGAACCTCTGAACGGAGGCAAAGCTTGACATGCGGAAAATGGGTGAGCTTCTTAATCACAGAAGAGGAATTTTAAAGTCTTGTTAATGTGAAGAGGGATAAATAATTAAACTATTAGACTATTTCATACACTTTCAGCCTCAGCTGTATCTTTTATTATTATTTATTTTATTTTATTATTTTTTTTACAAAAAGCATCTTTACTCTTTAACCCCATCTACTGTCTGTTGTGTGTCTAATTTGATCCAGCTGGTTGTGTTAGCTTTACCTGCGCAGAGGTTCCTGCTACAATCAGGAACAAACTCCACTTGTTTATTCTCACAGTCTGCTGATAAAATCTATTCTTGTTCTCCTAAAGCTGCAGAAAGCAGCAGTGGGCCTGACTTCATGCTACACCTACAAACCTGAGAATGGAGCCGAGCTTTATTGCTAAACAGGATTTGGGTTTTTTTGTCTGTGCTAAATGGAAAGTGTTTGTCCTTTGGTGGTCCAACAGGACAACGATTTGGATGGATGGATGATTTGATGTTATTGATAATAAAAACAGCTGAAAATGGAAGCAGAGATGTTTCAGAGCACCAGAGTTCAGAAAGAGTTTCTAATCAAACACCGCCTTTATCTTTCAAAATATGGTTTCAACCCCCTTAACATGATCAAATAGTCATAACAATGAACAAGTATCACTTGTCCTGTTATTTATACTTGAATTCGTTATGTTTAATACATTTCCGTGGTTACAACCACCTCCTCAGCAACGATGCCCAATTCAACGTGGCTTACTACTGCAACGTTCTGGTGGATTCAACAGGTCTCTGCTACTGGTTACCACCCGCCATCTTCAGATCGTCCTGCTCCATCAGCGTCAAATATTTCCCCTTTGACTGGCAGGACTGCACGCTCAAATTCACGTATGCACGGGCAGGATTTTTCATTGTTGTTTGAAACGCAGACAAACTCTGACATGATGGTTTAAACTGAGCTGAGTCAAGATTTTATAGAATCTAAACACATATGAGAGGAGAAAAAGGTGCAAAAATAAAATGCACGGTGCAGCTAAACTCTCCCAGTAGGAAAAAAGGCTTTTTAAATTCTGAACTGCATTTCCCATGTTGCCTTGCAGCTCTCTAACGTACAATGCCAAAGAGATCAGGTTGCTCCTGAAGGAAGACATAGTCATTGAAACCAAGTGGACGGTTGAATGGATCATTATATATCTTTTTTTTATTTTTTTATTTTTTAAAATTGAGCGGATGCGGCTTATATACAGGTGCGGCTTATAGTCCGGAAAATACGGACGATATAATTAATATTATGCACAAGCTTTTCAGAACGCAGTGAGGACTGAAGCTACATTTTAGATGAGTTATATTTACGTTGGCCTTTTTCTCCCACATTTCACTAAAGCTGCAGCAGAAAAGGCCAAAAGACCTGGAAAACAGAGCCGGCCAGCGTCTGCACACAAGTCCGTCAGACGCACCACTCCATCGTCAACGGCAAGATCGCCGTCTGATCCACACATCGAGGTGACTCTTTGCTCCATGTCCTGGGGACGCCACACTAAAGTGTGCCAATACGAAAACTTACACTAAAATGCTGGTTATATTCAAGGTTCCGGTAGCGGCTCCCGAGAGGACGACCGCCGTGATGGATGCAGCACCTCAGCCCTGGTGGCCCACAGCAACATCAGAAGCACAACCGAAGGTAATCCATTAAAAACAAGCTCAAGTTTGAGTATTCAGTGACTATATATCGGCTGCCGGATATAATCGTGTGTTTTTTTTATTAGGTGACATACGAGGGATGGCACAAAATGTGGGAGTCTGCTCCCAATGGGCTCCCACAGGCTGATGTTGCATGGCTGAAAGAGGATGAAACCAATGAACTCTTCCAGAGGGCTGCATCCTTTCAGGACAAACATGGAAAGATGAAGTGGAGGAAGGTCCTGAAGGATGACAGGAGGTGGTTTCAGCCTGTGGTTTCAGACATACTGTCCAAACAGCAAAAAGTCATCATCTCCAGGACTTGAAGGCCAGACTTTTGACACTTTTGCAGACTTTCAAAGGGCTGTGGACATTCTTCTGGGACCTCATTTCCAGGTGTAAGCAAAGAAAATTGGAGTGGTTTATTGACTGCACTTGACAATAAATGCTTCTTTGTACTTGACAATAAGTTAAAACTAATAAAATAAGGCTGTCGACAGGTCATGGCCACAGCTTTTTCATTTTTATTTTGTAGCACTCATTGGGAAATTAAGTGTTCTTGCTCTTCAGTGTCACCTGGGTGGGGCCACCTCTCTTTAATCAGTCAGTGCTTTATTCATTTCCAAACATAGGACGCCTCCATTTCCAAGACACCTGGCAAGGTCCTCTGGGCCACCACAATGTAGGAACCTGCAAGGGACCAATGACAGCATCATCGCTGTTTTTCTTGCACGACAAATGTTATTCCTCAACTACAGCAACCAACAACAGGCCTATCTTCCCTTTATTTATCTTCCCTCCGCCATCTTTTCAATTTCTCGAGGCAGAAATCACAGGACACATGTGGAGCATCTCCTAATGTGGCACCAGGCTGGCTGCATTGCGGCCTTACAGAAGTAAAGGCATGCACAGAATAGATACACAGGCTTCAGATACTACAGTGGGCAATATTCCTTAAAGCTCGAGAGGTGGAGCCTGCATTTGCCACCAAGGTCATTGCATGCTGCACCATTCTGCACAATGTGTGCTTGTGGAATGGTGACAGCATGGAACCCTCAGAAGAGGCACTTGGGTCAGATGACATTGGTCAAATGCAGGCAGACCTGCAATGTGGAGAGCAAATTCGGAGCAGACTGACTGCTGCCCTGTCAGCACCAACCCACCTCCCACCAGCTCTCTATGAACATGATTGCATTTAGGACTGGTCTTTATAATCCAGAATTTTGGAGCTTGACGTCTGTTCAACCTGGCTGCCATCATAAAGTCTTTTTTCTGGCAGGTTCCATTTAATTTGAATATTTTTTTGGGTTCCATTTTTGTAAATAGGTATTTCAAAATCATAATAGGATAAATGCAACTTGTTTATATATATATACAAGTGTGTGTTTTTGTAAATAGTATTGGTTTCAAAATCAAAAATTGTACCAATTAAATTTAAACTTTGAATAAAGCATTTGTTATCAACCATATGATGCCAAGAAAGCAATCTTTGATGGAAGTTAACTTAAACAATTTAATACATTCTTTTTTACATTTTGTCTACAGTTCCTCTAAGAGATTTAAAAGTCTCTCCTCCCTGGCTTCCTCTCGTGTCACCCTTTCCTCAGCCCTCTCCAGCAGCTCCAGGACCCTATCGCACCGCTGGCGCTGGCGTGGTGCTGGCCCTGGTTCCTCCTCCTCCGTCCCTGACTCTCCATCAGGTCTATCTGGGACTGAATATGAGGAGCCTGACTCAGAAAATGAATGGCTCTTCCCCAGGCTGAGGCAATGAGGCATGGGGCCGAATGGAGGGCCTGCCACCTATTGCCTGATCCATGAGAGGGAACTAATTCCACTTGTCAGCAGTGACCTCCCCAGATTCAGTGCCAGATCCTGTTGGTGGTCTCCGAAGCTCCTACAAACAGGGAATAAGCAAATAATTCAAACAGTAATGCTACTTTGCTATAACTATTAGTCCGTCACATTTAGACCAAATTTAAGACAATTATTACAAACCTTGCAGGTTTTTTGGTTCTCCCATTTTTTGCTGCTCGTGCTGGAGTCAGCATTCCATTCAGGCCAATTTTACGGTGGCCGAAGGTGCAAAACACTTTTACAAGCGATAACAAATTTACAAATGACGAAACACTTTTACAAGCGGCTGAAACAAATTTACATACATTTTCTACCGAAAGGGAATTACCGACCCTTGGTACGTTTGGGCCAATGGATGCGTTCCGTCGGTACAGTTGGTAATACCCTTCGTAAGAAAAAGCAGCCGGCAGAAAAAAATTACAAGTTACTTTCTGACGGAAAGGGTATTACCATCATTTGAATCGAAAGCGGGTAAGGACTTCATCGTAACGCAGGATGGACGACATGCAAGTGGCCTTTTGCCCGTTTTGTGGCAAACATTTGAGCAGATTGACGCGGTTTGTGGTTTCTGTGGTCGGTCTTTGGCGTTTTTAAATGCCGCGCACAGACTGAGAACCGCCGTACCGGGGACGTCTCAACAGCCTGTTAATGCTAAGCCAAGTAAGTTAGCATAGCCGTCGCTATCTGAAGTACGTACAACGTGAATCAGCTGAAGAAAAGAAGGACATTGTGGCAGACTACGTCCGATGGTATGTTATTGACCGCAACTCATCTGTAATTGACAGCAAGTTAAATTTGCATTTGTTTTTGTCGTTCCACCCCAAAAAAATGAAATTTGCTTGAAATGTCTCATGGCATGTATATCTCTGATGTTACAACTGCTAGCCTATATGATGTCTGTCTCTCCATTCTCTGCCTTATGCTAATCTATAAATACTCAATATAACAAACAAATATAACCTTATAAAATATATAAACTTAAGAATACAATTTAGATAGTTTAATGGTTGTTGCTGTTGGCACTACACAGCAGTGAAAGTGTTTGTGTTCACGTTGTAGATTCAAAGATGGCCTTTCAGCCCTTCAGTTTCTGACAGCACTACAGCAACACCCTTCTTTGCTGACCCCAGTTCTGTGCCACTCTGAAAAGCGACTCACTGGCTTTGACATTGAAAGACTCTTTACACCTGACGTCAGCCCTGCAGGGAGCAACAGGAGACAAAAAGAAAGTGTAATCTTGGCGTACTGGGCAGACTATCTCCTTGACTGTGAAGGTTTGTTTTGTTGTTTATAACTACCATGTACTGTATATCTACCTGAACATTTTTTCTTTGCAGAAGGCGAGGCTGCTGTGTCTGTGAAAGACGTTTTTGTTACGAGCGGTTGTATCAGGACCCGAAAGCAGGCAGGACACAGTGGCGTATCGTTTTCCAAGAAGCTTTATTAAAGTTTATAGAACGTTGAGCAACTCAAAAAGGCGTGGAGACCACGACTCAGTTCTTCATCAAAACAGGGAATGTAAACTTACGACAAAAATCCCGAGCGGGGTCAAAAGCAGTCCACGAAGGATAAAGACAAACAATAATCCGATAACCGGGTTCAAAAGTTATCCACGAAGAAAAAGTCTCACGATAGTCCAGGAGGGTATAGCCGGGGTATTCCGAAACAGACAAGACACGCCAACGCTGGCCACCCGTGAGAACAGTCCATAAATAGGTGGCTTGATTACCGATCATCTGCAGGTGCACCAGTCCCCGGCACCACCTGCGGCTGAGGCATGGCTCCACCACGCCCCCGCAGGAGAAACCCTGCCACGGGGCTGACATCACTTCCTCCTTCTGGGTTGGAACCGTTGCCAAAAATTGAGTTCTTGGATGGCTCTCCATTCCCAATGTCAAATACTTGTTCTAACTTGTTGAAATTACCACTCCTGGATTCCTACAGTGTGTTCAAGGCACAAATGGACTTTGGAATTCAGAACCAGATTTGGCTTTTTATGAGCCATATTGGACTCAAAAAATGTTTATTGTTCTGCTGTTATGCCGTTGTCATTGGTGCACCTAAAGGTGCAGTTCCAAGTGTTTTGATGTTAAAGTAAGAGGCCGTTAAGTGATGTTAAAGATGTGTTTTGTTGCAAAGTAAGAGGCTGTTTTGTTTTTTGTTTTATTGGGGGGGGGGGGGGGTCATCATTCTGAAACTGTGTTCTGTTCATGAAACAGTAGTTCACGATTTTATCTATTAAAAAAAAAGGAAATCCATGCTCATTACTACGCATTATGTTTATTCATATTTCCCTCTTTAAAATAATGATGCTGTGGTGACAAATTAAGACACTTTGTGTACAAGTTACACCTTTCTAATAAATGTCTTTTCAATCATAGCTGAGTAATTTCTTTTAGTTTCAGATACAGCTCAGCTGCAGACTGCCAGTCCTCTGCCTTCTGTAAATGATTGCTCTGCATGGCCAAGTCCAGGTACTCCTGCATGTTTGCATCCCCACATGGAGCTCTTCTCAGGGGAGCCTCAGGAAAAGCATCCAGTTGAGTCTGTTCGATTTGAAATCCACAGTCTCTGGAGTCAACCTATGTTACACAGAAGATATTATTATATTTATTTGAAAAACAAAATTACTGCAGACAATCTACCATCAAATTTTACCGGTGTGGTAAGTAGTAGAGCTCATTGGGCACTCCTCCTGGACATGATGCTGTTTTGGAGGGCTGGATCCTGTGGCTGTACCACAATCAGGATGTTGTTGTCATTAGCACTCACGGTTACAGCTGCAGCTGGCAGGAGTTTAAATGTGGAAAAATGAGCATTCTGTTAGCGGATGCTCTGCAGGAGAAGCTACGTTTCAGCGGCCCTGCGTGTTCCATCAGTCAGGGACATTTGAATCGATGCTTTTTCAGCTCCCCACAATCAAGAGTTTGCACAGGGATGTTTCTTATTTCTAGGTGCTCCTGGGAGGCGCCATGTGCTCAATAATGTGAATTGTAAAAGGGTGACAAGCAATTTTTTTGGCTTCAAAGACTTGGCAACGCCTCAGTGGAATTTAAATGACTTTAAATTTCCACAGGTTGCATTTATGGACTCGCTGCGCAGAGAATGAAGGAATATTCTGCCATCAAAGAGGGTCATTTTTCCAATTATATGCACTCCGGTCATGCACATTTGAATACAGCTGAATGTTTTTATGGTTTTCAGGCTGGCGGGGAAGCGTTCTTGGCGTCTCCTCTCCTCTGGAGGTGTCGCGGGGGGGGGGTCGACCATCCCTTGCTTTCCTATCACCCTCCTCCGGGTTGTGAACATATTGCCGCTGGTGGGCCGCCAGGGTCGGGGCGGCGCAGCCTCGTTCTGCTGAGAGACGCAGCTGGCCCGGCCGGCGTTCGCACAGCCCGAGCCGCACAATCAATCAAGTCGGAATTTCATTAATTTCCTACGGAGGTGAGCAGCCAGGGAAGGCAAGCGCGCCAGCCAAGAAACATCTGGACACGGCGCCGCTCCACGTGGCCGCCGGGCTTGGGCGAGGAGGCCGTTCCAGCGTCCCCTCCGTTATTATTCATCATCCTTCGGCCTGCCAAGAGCGCGCGGATCAGAAGTTTGTTGTTGGGTTTTCCTCATGATGGAACAAACATCCCAGAAGGACCCAGGCTAACTTAGCGCTAAGCCTTGTCGGTCAGCGAGGGCAGCTGCTGTGCGCTTCACGTCTTTGAAATTGTTGTGACGTCCTGGCGGAGTCTGAGCTCCTCACAGGCGCCGCAGCCTTTATGAAAACACACAAATATCGTTCCTGTTTTGTTGGTCATTCCGACAAATCCACGTGTGTGTAGAGCTGTCGGAGGGACGCTGATGTTTGGAGGCCCCCCTCCGATGATACAAATCTCCTTTGTATCATCACGCAACTCCCTCCCGCTGGCGTTGCCGGGCTAAATGTTCAAAGGTAGCAGAACGCAGCGACGGGGGGAAATATTAAACTTGCACCGCAAACTTCAAAGCCACTTCAAAAGCTTCTTCATGCTTCAGCGCCTAATCCTCAAAGTGCTCCCCGGGATTGCACTGATAGCACCGCCGTGTCTAGCAGGTACAAACATCCTGGTCACCGCCGCTGAGGTGGGGGCGCAGAGAAAGGAAGAGATGAAAACAGAAAACTAATTGAGTCCAAGTCTCGTCCTTTCCCTGCGTCAAACACAAAAGCCCCCGACGGAACGTCCGGTAATTCCCGACGCCACCGGGGCGATGGAGCGGTCACTGCGGGCAGCAGGCAGACAAGGAGGCAAGGTTCAGAATTTCTGCTCAGCCTGAAGGTTCCGACTCCTCCCCCTCGACTCAAATATGGACAGATTACGTGGAATTGGTGTGTTTCTGTTCTGTCACTGGATGAGGAGCTTCGGAAGTGCCGACTTGCTGTTGCTTTAGCCGCGAGAGCAGAAAAACACGCCGTTTCCTTCTGGATTAATGTGACCTTTTGAAGACAGAAGATGCAATTCTGGCAAATATGAGTTTCACCCCTCTTCACTCCGCAGGTGTCCGGGAGATTTGGATTCACTGAGTCGGGAGTTCAGCGAGCAGACGTGTTATGTTGATGGCACTCAGCAAGCTCGCCGTCCGGCAGGAGGAGCAGACGTGGGCAGACCGTCAACACAATCAGACCGACTGAGGGGAAAATCTCCAATGAAACATCCGAGGGGACTCAAACTTGACCAGGAGGGTGCAGCTAGCTGCACACAGGTGCACCACATTAGGGCGGGGCAGCCGCAGACCACAGACAGGAAGTTCAAGCCAATAAAAGACACAGACAACAACTACAACACACAAAAACATGAGATAGAGACGAAAGAAAGCATGAACTGCCTCATATACCCGACGTGCCAACGTGTAACTAAGTACAAACACGTAGAAACGTCTGAATCCTGGGCAAGTCACGACCCCTCGCCACCAAAATGGGATCATTCCTGCCATCGGATTAAATAATTCCCTCCAGGGACGCCTGCAGCTCTCCCACCTTCACCCGAGTCATTTTCAGAGGAGATTTGATTTGATTTTTTTTTATAACTTTAAATGAATTTCAAGTACTTTCCACACCGACTGAATGCAAACGTGGGGCCGGTTGGACAGACAGCTGTGGGACCCGGCAGCGTTTACGTGGAGATACGAGTAGTGACGAGAAGATCCTGGACCCCGGACTGGTGGACACCGAGGCAGCTCAGTGGGGGATGGCAGATTAAATCTGATATATAAATATATACAGTATTGATAGAGTGCAGCTCAAGGATTTAATGTCTCTGACTCATTGAACATTAATGACATGGCAGAAACCTGCACTCAGACACTGAGCCGCGCTTGTATCCCCCCTCGCGCTCTGAGAGGTTAATGCAACTTTTATTACAGATGCCGTCTTCAGCTGTATGTGTCCCGCACAGGCAGACAGAGCTGATAAATATTAAATCCGGAGACCTGAGCTGGCAGAGACTCGTGGAAACTCTCCGGGTGTTTGCGCTCGCCACAGTCCACCATTCAAGAATAATCAATGCGCTTTACAACCCGTTTGGTTCTATAGATCAGAGGGACGTAGCGTGGACAAAAGATGTGGAGTCAAATATACTAACGCGGCCGGCTGGGTCTTTGATTCCATTGATCCTTCGCTATTTAAAATGCACGTATAAGAGTAGCCTCATGCCGTGAAGGGCCTCTCACAGCGAAGGGCACAGCTCCCAAAATCAGAGGAGACCTAACGGGCCCGTGTTTGATGGGCTGCATCTCAATAACCTGCAGGTCCCGCGAGAGCCGCAGCAGCGCAACTACAGAGCGCAGCGAGCGTCTTATATTCTCGCCGACGCACGCTATGAATTTCAAAGCAGGGCCAGCGCGTCATGCAGAACAAGCAGAGATGCACACAAACAACAGGGTCTCAGACGGAGGCAGGCGACACCGTCTCCAGCGGTGTTTAATCGTCCGGCTGCATGTGGTGCCATTAAAAATGGCTACCGCCCTCTCTGCCTGTAAGTAGACGGTTCATCACGCCCCCTCGTTCTATTCCTCTTTAATTGCACGGTGCTCCGCAGCAGCAGACTGGTGTTGGATTTAAAAAGTCTCAATATTTGCCAACAGCCGCACGCTTTAAGAATTTACCCCGTGCGTGAATAATTCAGAATGAAGAGGGGCGCAGAAGAAAAGGTCGTTCCTCTACGTTTCTGCAGCGACATCACAGTTGTAGAGGGTGTTAGCGGGCGCTAACCAGAGCCAGCACAGCTCACTTCCCTCCCGCCGCTGATGCTAGCTGCAGATTCTTAAAGAGTTTCCCCGTTGAAGCTTAAGGGATCCCTCCAGGGCCGGCCGGGGCGAAGGGCCTGTCATCCTGCCTTATGAAGTGCAGCAGCTTCTTTCTTCTCCTCGCCCTGCCATATTTCTATTTAGCAGGTCTGCGGCCGTGCAGGCTTCAGAAAAACGGATCAGAGTGGATGGTTTGTGAAAAGGGAGGAGCCGCGGTGAATATGCACTCGCCAAATCAACGCCCAGGACGCACCCTGCGGAGGTCAAGGTGAACCCGAACGGGATCCGCGTGAAGCACAGGGAAGCACTCGCTGCTCCTTCCTGTCGCGCCCGCCGTGCCAAAGGTTCCCTGTTTATCTGTGAGAGGGGACAGCGAGCACGAGTAATACCCCACGTGCACCCCCACGTGCACGCGTGGGGCGGCGTTCTGCGTCTCTTCCGAGTTCAAGCGGCCTCTCTTGGCCCGTACGCTCGCGCCTCCTTATTTAGATTAACAAACGTAATAAATCCATCATTCAATCCGCATCCATTGTGGAATTGATCCACTTCAATTCCAGGAAGTGCTCTTTGTTGTAAACACAGCATTATTTATCAGGAAGCCAAAGTGTCGTGGCTCATTAAGGACAGCTAAATGGGATTTGGAGTAAATATGGCGCATGGATAGCGCGATTTACATCGGCTTATTTATTTGTGATCCCGCTATTGTGGAAAGCATGGTAGCAATCTCATCATCATTCATTCTGTAATTAACTCCCTCTTTCTTTATCTGCTGGAAGAACGTCTTAATTGCCTCCCAAACCAGAGCGCCGCCCCTCCCCCACCCCTGCAGCTTGATGGAGGAGGTGCTACAGCTTCATTTAATGTTCAGTCATTAAAGAACCTTTACTGTGGAACCCTAAACTGCTCTTCAAACAACACCAGGAATAACATCTGGGCCCAAACACCGGTCGGGGACGTTTATAGCCGCGTTACTGGGTCAAATAAATCACGCTAACGCCAATAAAACGTTAAATTTAGCTTCGCTGGCACGCTGTGTGGTTCAAAAACGATGACACTTTAAACTTAATGGCAGCAACGATCCCATTACACATGCCCCAACACACACACGCTAATGTTCAAGCACACGTGTAGCGCCACACACGCCTGCCTCACAAGTTCCAGCCAACACTGAGTGATGCCGCTGCATCTGCATGATGTTTTATTCATGCTATCAGGGCTGTATCCATTCACGAGTGATCGTATTCCTCTGCGGGCCTCCTGAGCAGGTCTGCCTCAGATATGGGAACAGATCCGACCGGAGGGGGGACGCGGCGCCGCAGGACCTATCGGAAGCCGTCATACTGGTCAGCAGCAACGCTAGCAGGAGCGTGAGGCACGTCCCAGGGTGGGAAGGTGTGCATTAGCATTAGCAACAGATGGCTCATCTGCACGTCAACAGGAGCAAAGCTCGATGCCTTGAAGAAGTTTTGGAAAGTTTTGGAAGAGTCCAGGCCTCTTCCTGCCCTGACCAGATGGCTTTTTTATCCTCTCACCTCCCCAAAGCTCTTCCTTATCACTGAGCCTAAAAACTGCCCCCTGTGGCTTTTTATCTGCATTCAGGGAACTCGATGCCCACTAGCAGCTCCCCGATACATGATGGGATGTACCGTCCTAATTGCCAGAATCAGTTTCTTACCAATATTGAATTGCTGAATCCTGTCCGCCTGTTTAATGACTTAGCAGCCTTATTCCGGTGGGTGGTCACTCTGGGATTTGATCGTGCTACTGCAGCAAAATGTGGTTCATCTGGAGCCAGCGCCAGGAACAGCCAGAAAGGGGGGACGCGGCCCCCAAAACCCACCCTGCGCGTCACATTTTAGCTTTGCACCACTTAGGCCACTTTCTAAACCCTGTCAGCTCGCCTCTCCTCTCATGTGACCATCGCGAGAAGCGAGCCTGACTCAGCCAATTCGAGCCGGGGCCAGCTGCGGGATGGAGGCGCACCGCCGCGCAGGACGCGCGTTCTCACCGCGGGCGGAAACGCGGCGGCCGCGTCCGGCAGCGTTTGGATGGTGCCGGAGAGCGCGGCGCATCCTGCAGCTACATCAGGTCCTCAGCTGCGGCGTGGAGGAGGAGGAGGAGGAGGGAGGAGGAGGAGGAGGAGGAGGAGGAGGAGGACGGAGGAGGACGGGAAATACCAACCATCCGAAATATAAAAACACACAAGCCGCGTCTGGAACCGGCCATGTCGCGTCACGCAGAGATCGATCCGATCAGATAACCTTCAGATAACATTGATAAAGAAGGCTTGATGAAGCGTTTGTGCCAGTCCTGCGAAATAACAGCCACAGGTGCACGTTTATCACCTTTATTAGAGACATGAAGGTGTCAATCATGAACTCGTTCCAGATACCTGCGAGTGGGGAAATGTCTGTTCATCCTCGGTGACACAAAACTGCCCTCGTCCACCCAGCATCATCTAGAGGAGAAATAACATCCGTAAAAAGGAAAAAAAAAAGACTCGACACTGCCAGCAAAAGTACAAGCAAACCGAAAAAGGTGAAACACACACAAAAAAAACCAAAATAAAAATAGAAACGACAAACCTGCGAGCTGCAAGAAAGTACCAGGTTAAAATGATTCCTTCAGATAAAGAAAAGAGGAAAGAAAGTCAAAGCAAAGGTCTGGATCGGTGAGGTCGACCCGAAATCACAAAACTCGAAGGCAAACAAGCAACACTGCAAAATGCAAACCAAAGCAACCACAACAAAAAAAAAGGAACAAAAATGTGGGGAAAATGTCTCAAAACAACCAATCAACAACGCGTGAAAAATCTCAATACTGATCAAAGCTGCTCGATCGGAACAAAAGTGCAAGCAAGTGAGACCGCGTCTGCCCCCGGGACCAGAACAACTGCATGCTGGAAACTTGAAGCCTGGATGGGGGCGGGGACGCTCCGAAGCACCGCGGCAATACTCAAATTCAAACACCAGCAAAAGGAGGAAAAAATGGAAAAATAGGAAAAAAGGCGGAGGGGGAGGGAGGAAGAGAGAGGAGGGGGGGGAGGAAAGAGAGAGGAGGGGTGGGCAATAGAAAAGAGCAAAAAAAAAATATGCTTGTTGGAAATGTGCTCACCGAGCGGGAGTAAAATGTGGCGAGAAAAATGGGAATGTGGCTCAAAAGACAGTATGGCGGTGCGAGCCGGGACGCGGTGCCTTTTCTCCAGATGTCAGCCTCCAGTTCTGTCATGTGACTCATCCGGATCCCACTTCCAGCAATGAGCGCGCGGCGTCGAACAGCTGATGCTGGAAGCTCGCGGAGTGAGAAAGCGAGTATCCGGAACCTCCCACACCGCCGCCTGCGCGCCGCCGCCTGCGCCGCCGCCGCCGCCTGCGCCGCCGCCGCCGCCGTTAGCTGAGTTTTGGAAATTCGTCTGCGGACTTAATGCCGTTTCTGGAAGCCATGAGCCTCTCCGCTAACAGGTTTGACCTGAATTATATGAATGGCTGCTTTAATATTTGCCTTAAAATGCTAATGTTAGAAGCTAATTCCTCAGTCCCCGTTGTTATTTATTCACTCTTATTTGATTAAACCCTCTCCCCTCAGATCAGGGCTCCAATAACGGAACCGACCACCAGACGGTGTTAAGACGGGCACGCAGCTAAACTTTGGGATCTCATTTCGCTAAAAGCCCATTATCGTGATCCCTCGGGGGGGTGCGGGACACGTTAAATTCCAAACAGAGCAAAGCTCCGCGCCCTCTGAAAACAAGCTGCTCAAATAAAGGCAAAAGCACAAATGCTGCGACCTGTTCGGCCTCATCGGGTCTCGATAACGGACCGCCGGGAACCCGGACCAGACGAACCCGCTTCGGATACGTCTTGGTTTGGGGAGCTTCGTACAAGAACATCGGCTGTTCCACCAGGAGAAGAAGCCCAAAAGTTCCTCTGGGTCACATCAGGACAACATCTGGTTGAGCCACCATCTAAAAACTGGAGATTTGGGTCTATACCACTATAACACACACACACACACATCAGTATCAGTGTTCCAAATCCTGTTTCTTTTTCTGCCAGCTCTTCCTCCAGCGATTACCCCTCATCTGGCGCATGTCCCGCCCTGCTGAGGCAGAGCCGTACTGGGATGGAGCGTTACCGCGGCGATCCAGCTCAGTGGGCTCCATTGCCTCGGCTGAGGAGTACGACAGTGTGAAGTCCCGCAGTGAGCTGATGTTTGAGAAACAGTCTGGGAGACACGGACTGGTGACCCGAGTCACACACGCTGCCAGGACGTTTCCAGAAACATTTAAACACATGAGATATAGAAGCATCAGTAGCTTCATTTGAGTTCTGAGCTTTGGTGTCTGTGTGGAGCTGTGAAACCACAAGAAGAGCGAGGAGAAGCCACGGATCACCCCAAGAAGCCACGGATCACTGGGCTTAACGACTACAGACCTGTGGTGCTCACCTCTGTAGTCATGAAGTCCTTAGAGCGCCTGATCCTGCCACACCTCAAGTCCATCACCACCCCCCTCCTGGATCCACTGCAGTTCGCCTACAGAGCCAACAGATCTGTGGACGACGCGGTCAACCTGGCCCTTCACCCCATCCTGCAGCATCTGGACTCCCCGGGAACCTACGCGAGGATCCTGTTCGTGGACTTCAGCTCTGCATTCAACACCATCCGCCCCGCTCTGCTACAGGACGAGCTGTCCCAGCTTAGTGTGCCTGACTCCCTCTGCAGGTGGATCACTCACTTCCTGACGGATCGGAGGCAGCATGTGCGGCTGGGGAAGAGTCTCGGACTCTGTCTCCATCAGCACTGGATCACCCCAGGGCTGTGTACTTTCCCCCTGCTCTTCTCCCTGTACACTAACTGCTGCACCTCAAGCCACCAGTCTGTCAAGCTGATCAAGTTTGCAGATGACACCACCCTCATCATCGGACTCATCTCCAATGGCGACGAGACTGCCTACAGGAGGGAGGTGGCTCGACTGGTGTCCTGGTGCGGACACAACAACCTGCAGCTGAACGCTCAGAAAACAGTGGAGATGATTGTGGACTTCAGGAAAGTCACAGCCCCTTTGCCCCCCCCTTGCCCTCATGGACTCCCCCATCACCATCGCGGACTCCTTCCGCTTCCTGGGCACCACCATCACCCGGGACCTTAAGTGGGAGCCAACCATCAGCTCCCTCGTCAAGAAGGCCCAGCAAAGGATGTTCTTCCTACGGAAGCTGAGGAAGCTCAAACTGCCTCCCAGGATGTTGGCGCAGTTTTATACGGCCATCATCGAGTCCATCCTCACCTCCTCCATCCTCACCTCCTCCATCACCGTGTGGTATGCTGGTGCCACCGCCAGGGACAGACTGAGGCTGCAGCGCGTCGTGCGCGCTGCCGAGAAGGTGATGGCTGCAGGCTTCCATCCATCCAGGACCTGTATATCTCCAGGACCCGGAGGTGTGCAGGTCGGATCACGGCCGACCCTTCCCACCCTGGTCACGGACTGTTTTCCCCCTCCCTCAGGCAGGAGACTACGGTCCATTCAGACCAAAACCTCCCGCTACACAAACAGCTTCTTCCCCTCTGCCATCAGGCTGCTGAACACCAAGTGACTTATCACTAAGCACCATGAACAGCAGCCAGCCGGACTCACGAGCGATATATTACTCCTGCTTGGACCTGCACTATTTCTTACCACTCACTATTTATGTATATACTGTATATATGTCTTATTTTATTTTATTTATCTTATTCTAGTGTGGTCTTCTTTATGTTGAATGTCGCAGCGGCACACCATGACACATTCCTAGTTTGTGTAATTCTGTGTATTACATGAACAATGGCAATAAACCTGATTCTGATTCTGATTCTGAGAATCAACTTGTTGACTTCTGATTTGGACTCCAATGGAAGTGAGGTGCAACAATTGTGGATGCTGAAAGCTTCAGATCTTCATGAAGGTTTCTGTGGTTGGACTGACCTGCTGCCCCTTTAAGAGGGAGGCAGGTTTGGGCTTCTGGCTGGAATGAAGCCACCTAAGATGAGAATGATTGCAGGCTTTCGGTACCAAGGTTTAACAGGGTGCTCACTTCACACTTGGGCTTTTTTCTCTTTTTGGGATGGCTTTTCTCAGGAGAGAAGGGGCATGGCACACTGCAGCAGCTTTCTTTTGGGTTTCTAGTTTTCCTTCTGAAGACAGGAAGAACCATTTTTGATTGGTCTGAATGTTTGGGCGGTTTTGTGGCCAGCCTAAAATAAAACAAGACAAATCTACAACTGGTACTTCCTTTCTAGTCATTGATGACCATCCTCACATGGGACAGATTTCCACAACCAATTTAATACTGCAAATCTGTCCTGTGTGGTCTTTTTTCTGAGAACTGTAACACTACGTTTATAACAAAGATCAAACATGGAAACATTTATTGTCTAACTAGTTACACCTGGGAAAGTACTGGATCATCTCTGACTGACCTGAGAGTCTCCAGCTCACAGAGAGGATCCTGGAGAGCACCACAGAGCAGCTTCACTCCTGAATCCTGCAGCTGGTTCTGTCTCAGGTCCAGAACCCTCAGATGGGAGGGATTGGACCTCAGCGCCGAGGCCAGAGAGCCACAGCTGATCTCTGATAAACTGCAGAGCCACAGCCTGGAAAAGGAATAAATGGGTCAAATAAAAACACATTTCTAAATCTGAAAATGAAGAGAAAAGCAGAAAATGTAAAGAAATTTAGACCAACAGAGGCCTCCTGACCTGAGCGTCTCCAGTCTGCAGTTTGGATGCATCATTGCAGAAGACAGTAACTTTACTCCGGCATCTGTCAGGCTTTGGTTGATTAAGTCCAGCTCCCGTAGATGAGAAGGGTTTGACGTCATTGCTGAGGCCACAACTTCCCAATGACTCGTTGAAAGAAAACTATCAGACAGTCTGTTGTGTATGAAACAAAAATAGTGAGTCAAACTTTGGGATTTCTCATCAACTTATCTGAGAATCGACCTCAACACAAATGTAGCTCATTTCCTGGAAAAGCTAAATTCAACACCGTAGAGCAACAGTTTGAACGACCATCAGATCTGAAATGCAACTGAATTATTCTCAACATTTGTCTTATTTTAGAACAGCTCATAATTACTCAATATTTAAAATGATTATAGCAAATGGTTTAAAGAAACGTGCATCTTTTTATCTGTCTATCGGCTCTTTGGATATTTTGCATTTCATCCAATTTGTACGATGGTGCGTCAAGTCTTAATTCAGCGATCCGATCGATGACATCAGAGTCTCTGGTTGCATCGATTGCCCTCAGCTTCTGTTATATCTGCCCGTTTCCCTTCAAATCATTTTCACTGCACCTTTTGTTGCTAGTGATGAAGTTGCCACCTAACGGGTGTGGAAAGGGTCAAACAACTTTGTGGGTCACATAAAGGCTCCAAACGGAACCACCACAAAGACCTAAAACACCCATTTAAACCAACGAGGCCGGCTGTTTTTACGTTGAACAAATGAAGCAAAATAGTCACGTGTCATTAGTTAAAATGTGTTTTTCTGTTGTTTGAATACGATGTATACAAACAAACAAAAGTGATTTAATGACATGACAGTAATTTGATGATAGTCAGTTAACTTGTGGCTCCTATTATTCCTGCCTTATGTTGGTTTGTCTGGATTGACCTTTGAACTTATATCCAGCCAGTGTTGAACATTTCTGGATGAATTGTTGTTTTTTTTAATTTATGGACGCTGCAATGGAGATAAAGAATTGAAGGAATGACCACTGGAGGGGGTATTGCTACCTGACATGATCCACTCGCTTGATTTAAACGCCGATGTCCGGCCCCAAAAATCTTTACTTACTCGGCCTTCCTGCAGTTCCTCACAGCTGGAATCAGGCGACGTCGTCCCTCCTCTGAGGTGTTGTAATGGTGCAGGTTCAGCTCATCCAGAACCTCCTCTGACATCTGCAGCAGGTAGGCCAGAGCTGAACAGTGGATCTCTGACAGTCTCCTCTTTGATTTCTTCTCTGACTTCAGGAACTCTTGGATCTCCTGATGGACTGACTGATCCTTCATCTCCATCAGACAGTGGAAGATGTTGATGCTTCTGTCTGGGGAGATTTCATCACTGTTCACCTCCTTCAGGTTGTTGAGGACCTTCTGGATGGTTTCTGGGTGGCTGTTCCTCTGATCCAACAGTCCACCCAAGACCTCTGATTGGACTCCAGAGAGAGACCATGAAGGAAGCGAACAAACAAGTCCAGGTGGCCATTTTCACTTTTGAGAGATTTCATTAGTGCTCTCCTGAGGAAGTCATCAAGAGATGTGACTGGTTCAGAATATTCTAGGAACTGATTTATAACCGCTGTGTCTTTCCTGTAACGGTGGAACATGTAGACGGCAGCCAGAAACTCCTGAATGCTCAGATGAACAAAGCAGTAGACTGATTTCTGGAAGATCACACTCTCTCTCTTGAAGATCTCTGTACAAACTCCTGAGTACACCGACACCTCGGAGACGTCCAGTCCACATCGCTCCAGGTCTTCTGAGTAGAACATGATGTTTCCTTTCTCCAGATGTTCAAACGCCAGCCGACCCAACTTCAGAAGGAGATCTTTGTCAGCCTCAGTCAGTTCCTCTGGTCTCTGCTTTCCTCCATACTTCTGCTTCTTCCTCTTTATCTGAACCATCAGGAAGTGTGAGTAGAGGTCAGTCAGGGTTTGGGGCAGCTCTCCTCTCTGGTCTCTGGTCATCATGTCCTCCAGAACTATAGCAGTGATCCAGCAGAAAACTGGGATCAGACACATGATGTGGAGGCTCCTGGAGGCCTTGATGTGTGAGATGATTCTCTTGGACAGATCTTCATCACTGAACCTCCTCCTGAAGTACTCCTCCTTCTGGGAGTCAGTGAAGCCTCGTACTTCTGTGATCCTGTCAACACACGAGGGAGGAATCTGATGGGCTGCTGCAGGTCTGGAGGTGATCCAGATGAGAGCTGAGGGAAGCAGGTTCCCCTGGATGAGGTTCACCAGGAGCACGCCAACTGACGATACTTGTGTGACATCAGAGATGACCTGATGCTTGTTGAAACCCAGTGAAAATCTGCTTTCATCCAGGCCATCAAAGATGAACAGAAGTTTCCAGACAGTCAGATCTTCTGCTCTGATCTTCTGTAATGTTGGATGGAAAACATGAAGCAGTGAGAGAAGACTGTGCTGCTCATCTCTGATCAAGTTCAGCTCCCTGCATGAGAGCGGAAGCACCAGACTGATGTCTTGGTTCTCCAAACCTTCTGCCCAGTCCAGACTGAACTTCTGCACTGAGAAGGTTTTTCCAACGCCGGCGACACCGTTGGTCAGAACCACTCTGATGTGTCTCTGTTGCTCAGATAAGACTTTGAAGATGTCCTGGCACTTGATTGGAGTGTCCTGGATGTTCTTCTTGGAGGTTCTCTCAAGCTGTCTCACCTCATGTTGTGTGTCCACCTCCTCACTTTGTCCCTCAGTGATGTAGAGCTCAGTGTAGATCTTGTTCAGCAGGGTTCCACTTCCTGCTTCATGAGTTCCTTCAGTCACATGTTCACATCTTCTCTTCAGACTCATCTTATGACCTTCTATCACCTCCTGCAGATCACTTCCTGAACATAAGTAAACCAATGATTTCCATCTATAATAAATCAACACAACTCCAAATTCATGACATCACAAATTAAATCTCATATTGAACAGTTTTACTTTGTTTGGGCTTCATTTCAGCATCTCCAGATCTGCTTCCAGATTGTGAACAAGAGGACTCTCCTGGTGGAGCTGCCTGGTCCCAGTTTGATAGGATGTGCTCCCCCCTCTCACTATGAAACACATCTCTATTAGTCCTTTGATTTATAGGATGAAAGAACCTGATCAAGACTCAATATTGTTCCAGCATTTATGTCTGAATTCATCTTTCAGTTTAAACCTGATTCTTGTTTCTAATCAACAATATTCACATTAAGTCTGTAACTATATGACTGTCTGAGGTTTAAGTGTTAAACATCTCCAATAATAAACTCACAACCTGCTGCTGTTAATGTGACTAACAGCTGCCACACAAACACATCATCACGCTTTAGTTTTCTTACATTTCCTCTGAACTTCTGAAGTTTATTAATCTACCTATGGACCATTCACTCTTCAGGGACACACAGCTGGGCACTGTGGACTCTGCTCTGTCCTTGTCCATCCTGAGGAAACATCAGAAATAGTGATGAGACTGTGATGAAGGTAAATAATCTGGAGAGGTTGGAGTTAAATAATCCCAATTCACTGCATTTTTATCAAACAGGAACATTTCTAATCCATTCTGGATAACAACTGAATCAATAAATCAATGATGTCTCTGTATAATTTTCATGTTTTCAGAGTTTAAGCTGTTTTTTTAACTGTTCCCTGCAGTGAGAAAAGAACTGGCACCTTTTCCAGCCCCTCATCCTGCAGCACTGAATGTGCTCTAAAGTTCTTTCCAGAGCAAACGTCTCTGCACTTGCAGCAACATGTTGTAGTCATGGATCCGTGAGGAGAACCGGATACAGGAAACGCCCCCACTTTGATCCCAAAACCCAACTGGTGGCCAACGGTGGTCCGGCAACGACGGGGACGCTGGTCCATCGGGCCCACAACACTGGTTTTCCACAGGCCAACATGGTGAAAGGACTGTCTTCAGCTCAGCCACTAAATTATCTGGTGCTACATAAACATACTAGTCAGGACTTTTTAACTTCCCTCCTTTGTTCCCCTCTTCAATTATTTCTATGATCCAAGTCCTCAAAGATCACTGCTCTATTTAAAATAGATGAAAGGAATGACACCCACTCCTGCATTTCTTTCACAGTGGTTCCACAACATAGAACAATAAACCACTGTGAGAAAACGTGCAACATGAACCCAAAATCCTGTTGGTGTCCTGTGATCCTGTGTGGATTTAGTTAATTATTTTTAAAGTTTATTGTCTTAAATAATACCAAAATATCCAGCTGTGACCTGGACTGTTGAACAGCTCTAATAACTCTAAGAGCTTTTCACCTGTCACAAAAATGTCGCTCTTCCTGCTTCGTCTGAACAGAATACTTTCACTTTTAAAACCTAATCAACAGCTTCATGGCGTATATATTACTACCATTAAAGCGTTCTGGGAGGGTTTAAAGTTCTTTTAGGATCAGTAGCAAAGAGCAGAAACATAAACTAAACTTCACTTAGAAAGACTATTCAACTATAACTAAAGCCAGACTATAAGAAAGTTAAATAAGACCTCTTCATTTATAATGCATAATGATGTTTTGAAAATGATGTTTTAAAACTAAATATGAAGTCTCATTGATTCAAATCTTGATTTTATCTCCAAACACAACTGTCAATTCTTTTCAATAATGCTCTTCGTTTACACTCACCTTGTCGGTCTTCAGTCTTCCTGCTTAGTCTGAAAGGAATACTTTTAAAAACTGGTTTGTTGGGTTCCCAGTTTCTGGGACCGTTGTTGCGGGTGTCTACCTTCAGGGGGCGTGGAGGAGCCGCTCATCAGCCACAGTGGCCCCGCAGACACACGCACCTGCGGTCTCTCTTCAATCTCCCGTTAGATTTAAGGACAGAACTCCCGTCTGCCAGCGGCGGAGTGTTTTCGGCCTCATCGCCAAACCCTGACTTCTGTGGCTTGACTATTTTTGAGAGTTTTCCTCGCGGACTTGTTTTGGACTCTCTCGAGGTCTCTCCGCCTCTCTGTGAACGCGGACCGAACTGTTCTGGTTCACTTTAAAATAAAGACGATTTTCGGACACCATTCTCCACCATTATTCAACCTGGTTAAATAAATAAGATTTATGATGCTTGACAGATTTTAAAGACTTGTAAAAGCAGCATATTTCTGCAGCCCTGGAGTCCAGGAGGAGCAGCAGAGGTCAGAATGTGTCGGAGCGCGTTTAACTATTGTCTGCAGTTCCACGCGTGTCCACCGGGTGGCGATAAACCACCACATGATATTTCTCCTTTTTGGAACTTCTTCAGCTGCGTTGAGCTTTAAATCTTCACCTGTCGCTCCCTTTAAGCTCTAAACTTTGCGGTTCTGTGTGTAGTTTGTTGGTTTGAATATTTCTGATGAATTCTGATGACGATGAGTGAAACTGTCAATGACCAATAGAAAGTTCGTCCATTTTTCTATTGTGTCACACATTTTCATTATTTAATGTCATTTTTGGGTCTAAACTGGACCAGTTCTGTGAGCTGTTTTGCTTTTTCTGTGGACCAGATGTTCCAGGCAGGTTCCATCATCGGACACAGACGGAGACAGGTCACGTGACAACAGTCAGCCTTTAGTTCTTTATTACAGGAGGATCTGGTTTATATACAGACACGTATCTGCAAAATACTAAAAAGTTTATGAACCCAAAGTACTAAAAAGTCTACATCCACGCACACGCGTGTATTAAGTGTTTATACACACGTGTGCGCGTACGTGCACACTGTATATTCATCTAATAACTGTTAGTTTCTAAAACAGCAAAGTAGAGTCACTGAGGCACGGCTTCACCTCCTTTACACCGAGGTTTCCCTGAGCAGGTGTGATGAACTGTTGCAGGAGGAAAAGCATGGAACATGTTAATAACCGGACACAACAACACTCAGGTTTATTGTCTGACGGCATCAGTGTCTCTGGTTGCATCTGTCTGAGGAGCATTGTGAAACCAGGAGCAGTGTAAATGAGGGGGGGGGGCAGTGAGTGGATGCTGCATTCATCAAACACACAATAGTCAGAAGAGAAGGAAGAACAGAAGCCCGTGTTCCTCAGTGTTGGTGTGGAGACGCCTGTTTGGAGGAGCAGGAAGCAGGCTGGACTCTTCCAGCTGGCTTTAATGCCACTTCTCTTCTGAGAACCTCCCAGCAGCTTTCTCTCCACCATCTTTTTACGCTGAAGGTTTTTGATCATTTCAGGTCAGATGTTCTTGGACTGAGGTTAAACATGTTTGTTCTTGTGCTCGGAGCGAACCGACGATCCTCTAAAGTCAGGCATCCTAAAGGTGGATGTTTTCTGAGGCCTGGAGGCTTTAAAGTGGCGCTTTTACCCACTTGTCCTCGTTCTGTTGGAAACTTGATCCAAAAACCTTTTCTGGAGCTTCATGTTCTGCTTTTTTGAAGGAATGAAATGGTTTCATCAGCGCTGCCGGGGGCTGAGCAGGCTTCATGAATCTGAAGCTCTGAGATCCTTTAAAGATCTCCTGGAATCAGCAGATGGGGGTTTGATCCAAAACTGTAAGAATCAGTCAAGCTATCAAATCTTGACTCAGTCCAAGCGTGAACCAGTCCATCCAGAGCTGATTATGGCTCAGCCAGGAGGAAAGCACGGCCTGGGGGGGTTCATATGGAGCAGGCACACTCTGGCTCTATTGCTACTGAAAACAGCCCTTCAGCACAGCAGCCTGGAATACAGTTCTGGAGAACACCTGTTCCCAACAGAACCTGTTTAAAACGGGACCAGTAAAGATGCCCGGCGTGACCACGACCACGGGGAGAGGGGGGGGGGGGCAGAGACAGGCGGTAACACCGCTGCCCACCGATTCACCTGGAAACAACAAAAACCCCAGCAGCTTGGACCCAATATGGCAGCGTGTTCCTCAGAAACGCTCCTCAAACTCTCCCCACAGCTTCATTGCTAAACAGGATTTGAGTTTTTTTGTCCGTGCTAAATGGAAAGTGTTTGTCCTTTGGTGGTCCAACAGGACCACGATTTGGATGGATGGATGACTTGATGTTATTGAGAATAAAAACAGCTGAAAATGGAAGCAGAGATGTTTCAGAGCACCAGAGTTCAGAAAGAGTTTCTAATCAAACACGGCCTTTATCTTTCAAAATATGGTTTCAACCCCTTTAACATGATCAAATAGTCATAACAATGAACAAGTATCACTTGTCCTGTTATTTATACTTGAATTCGTTATGTTTAATACATTTCCGTGTGTGTACAACCACCTCCTCAGCAACGATGCCCAATTCAACGTGGCCTACTACTGCAACGTTCTGGTGGATTCAACAGGTCTCTGCTACTGGTTACCACCCGCCATCTTCAGATCGTCCTGCTCCATCAGCGTCAAATATTTCCCCTTTGACTGGCAGGACTGCACGCTCAAATTCACGTATGCACGGGCAGGATTTTTCATTGTTGTTTGAAACGCAGACAAACTCTGACATGATGTTTTAAACTGAGCTGAGTCAAGATTTTATAGAATCTAAACACATATGAGAGGAGAAAAAGGTGCAAAAATAAAATGCATGGTGCAGCTAAAATCTCCCAGTAGGAAAACAGGCTTTTTAAATTCTGAACTGCATTTCCCATGTTGCCTTGCAGCTCTCTAACGTACAATGCCAAAGTGATCAGGTTGCTCCTGAAGGAAGACATAGTCAATGAAACCAAGTGGATGGTTGAATGGATCATTATTGATCCTGCAAGCTTTACAGGTAACCAAGTAAAGATTCATTTCCATTTATTTTTATTTTTTACTGCATACAGTCCTGGAGCTTGTTGGGGACTTTCAGTGTACTGGATGCTGTTGATACATGCAGAGAAGTTGTTTTCACCAGAGCCTGAGCCTTCAGACTGGCTGCAGCTCCAACCAGACTGACAGTCATAACTTCATCACTTGTGTCTGAACTCTGGCTTTGACCAACAGAGAATGGTGAGTGGGAGATCATCCACCGACCCGCCAAGAGAAACACCTACAAACACATTCCCATGGAGAGCAACAAGCACCAGGACATCACCTTCTACCTGGTCATCAGACGCAAACCTCTCTTCTACGTGGTCAACATCATCATCCCCTGCGTGCTCATCTCCTTCCTGGCCTCGCTGGTCTACTACCTGCCCGCAGACAGTCAGTGCAGAGTCACAGAACGTACTGAAGCCAGCGTCAGGCAGATGAACAGTCTGGGACCTTTTCAGAATCACAACTACATGAACTGAGTTAACCTTCAACAGCACCCAAAGAATCAGACATTATAGCTGAATATCACGTCAGCACGGGACAACACAGCTAATAAAGCAGCAAACATCGGTAGTGGGCGGAGCTGAGGGGCTGCCATTAATGGAGAAACATTAATTAGCTCCCCAACAGATTTTGAATATATTTTAAAAAGGATAATAAAAATGTGTGTGTGTGTGTAGGTGGTGAGAAGATGACACTGTCCATCTCGGTGCTGCTCGCTCAGTCTGTCTTCCTACTCTTGATCTCTCAAAGGCTCCAGAAACATCCACGTCCGTTCCTCTTATTGTGAAGTAGGTAAACGCACCATTTACTCCACATCACTTTAACTCTGAATCAGATATATTCTGCTTCTCCAAACTATATCTACATTAGGGCTGCAGAACCAGGTGACAACCGGCTGAGATTTAAAAAATGGAAAACACCTGAGTGTGTTTGTATGTTGAAGATATTTGATGTTCATTATGGTGGTGGTGACGGTGGTGGTGCTGAACTGTGTGGTCGTCCTCAACCTCCACTTCAGGACGCCGAGCACGCACGTCATGTCTGAGTGGACCAAACAGGTAAGACACACACATCCTGTTGTCCCTTTGTTGAACAGATCAGGATATATGAACATGTGACTGAATAACATGAAAGAGGATATATGAACATATGACTTAATAACATATGAAAGAGGATGTATGAACATGTGACTTAATAACATGAAAGAGGATATATGAACATGTGACTTAATAACATATGAAAGAGGATATATGAACATGTGACTTAAAATATGAAAGAGGATATATGAACATGTGACTCAATAACATGAAAGAGGATATATGAACATATGACTTAATAACATATGAAAGAGGATATATGAACATATGACTTTATAACATATGAAAGAGGATATATGAACATGTGACTCAATAACATGAGAGGATATATGAACATATGACTTAATAACACATGAAAGAGGATATATGAACATGTGACTTAATAACATGACTTAATAAGATATTAAAGAGGATATATGAACATGTGGTTTTCCCACTATAACACACACACACACACACACATAATTATCAGTGTTCCAAATCCTGTTTCTTTTTCTGCCAGCTCTTCCTCCAGCGATGACCCCACATCTTGCGCATGTCCTGCCCTGCTGAGGCAGAGCCGTACTGGGATGGAGCGTTACCGCGGCGATCCAGCTCAGTGGGCTACATTGCCTCGGCTGAGGAGTACGACAGTGTGAAGTCCCGCAGTGAGCTGATGTTTGAGAAACAGTCTGGGAGACACGGACTGGTGACCCGAGTCACACACGCTGCCAGGACGTTTTGTTGGATTGCAATACCTCTCGTGTGTCACTGCCAATCCGCGTGTTCTTTAAATGAAGACTTCAAGCAAACAAATGTCAATTTTAAAATGTATTTAGCAAACAGAATCAATTCAAGATACAAATATTACAGAGCTCTGGGCAGTTCATAACCCTACCAACAACAGAGTCAATTGTCAGGGCATGAAGTCTGACAACCTAACTATCCCTTGGCCCAGTCTTATATAGAAAGACATATGTAATTATTGATGCTAATTCAGTCCAATCCAGTCCTTCTTCTTGGATGACTTCATCTTCTTCTTCCTGCCTCATTTGGTGTTGGTGCAGTCCTTCTCCATTGTCTTCTCAGATGGCCAGGTCAGAGGTCTTATTCCTGTCCAGGAACTTATCAATCACCAGTAAATTATGCTGTCATATTTTACGATGAGGGTCTACCATTTCCTGTCTGCCTGGCTCCAACTGTCTAAGCAGTATTCATGTCAAAGAAGGGTCAACTGACTTGCTTATGTGTATTCCTACTAAAGATTATATACGATCCCTAACTCCTAAACTAACTGTAACATAAAACAAAAACATATAGTATAACACATGCTAATAAAATAAAAGATGCTAACAATATAAACTAATTCTCTTCAGTTTCCAGAAACATTTAAACACATGAGATATAGAAGCATCAGTAGCTTCATTTGAGTTCTGAGCTTTGGTGTCTGTGTGGAGCTGTGAAACCACAAGAAGAGGGAGGAGCGAGCGATCAGCTGTACGCAGAGATCAAGCCGGCTGTGGATGGAGCCACTACATCATTAAACACATGCGCAACAAGAACGACTACAATGAGCTCAGAGGGTTCAAACAGAGTCCTCAACCCAAAGTCTGATTTAAAAAGATCAAAAGTGGCGTAAATGTCTGGTCCTGACAGGAGAAGGATAACTGGAGCGGCATCGCTCGTACAGTAGACCCACTCTGCCTCTTCCTGGTTACCCCGGTGATGACCTTTGGCACCGTAATCATCTTTCTGAAGGGAATCTGTAACCAACCTCCTCATCTGCCCTTCAAAGGAGCCCCGCATGACTCCAGAGAGGAGAACCCACGCCTGCTGTGATGCACACACACAGCCAGGGCTTTTTCCATCGCCATCGCTTCTCTGGGGGAAATGTTGCATTTCTTTATCTTAACAACAAATCTTTAGTTTGTTCTATAGGAGCTCCATATGTTTAGTGTCAGAGACTTCTTAGATTGTGTTCATTGCTGGCACATAAAGAAAAATGCTTTGATTTTACTAAAGTGACACAAACCCATCTCAACACTGTTTTTTCTTCTTCTTTAATGGGATGTAATCCAGCCTGACATAATACCAGTTGAGTGCTTTATTTGATGTTGCCAAAGGTTTAAAAACAGCCTGACAGAATAAGAAATTGGATGAATTATACCTGCTGGTATCTGATCTTGAATGGCAAATTTTAGAGTATTTTACAGGGAAGTGAAATAATGTTTGGACCTCTTATCAGGCAAAGAGAAAGTTGTTAAGAACTGCTCTAAAAACACCACCGCAGGGGGACTATATCCAAATCTCTCCGTTTACTGATGGGACGTTGAAACGTCAATACGCGGATTCATACATTTAGAACTGGACGTTGCACCAGAACTGGAAGCGCGGACTGATACATTTTTAACAGCGGTCCTGCTTCAGCCCTCCGGGGCTTAATAACAAAATACGAAAAATACGAACATTTTAATTTTGGAAACATTGTTGTCGGTTGTTCGACTTGCCGGCTTTCGCAAAATTGCTAAATACGCGCTAGCATGCATGTTTAAGCTATCGTAGCGGTATGTTTTACCATGCCCGCGCCCTATAATCCGGAGCGCCTGATGTATGTGTTAAATACAGAAATAGCACCCGTAACTGAGGCTGCACCTTTTAATACGGTGCGCCCTTTGGTCACGAACATACGGTATATAGAACATAGGGCACGTTTGTGCGTGATATCACTCTGCGTCTGCGCAACGACCACAACCTCCTATCTTTAGTATTGCTGCGCCAACTGGTGGTCTTTTGGGCTGAGGATAACGGTGATCTATATGTACCTATATGTAGCTATAGCGTCATTGGCCTCCACTCCAGCCGCTCCTGGTAGTTCCTCAAAAACACTGAGTTTCTAGTGGATGCACAATCTGTGGAAGCCAACATAGAAACTTCTGAAGAGCCAAAGTTCTCGCAACAAAAATAGTCCCCAATTAGGTTGTTTTGTTATCACACGACCCCGTCCCGATTATCTTAAGAGATTAAAAAGAATGAGTGGAGACAGAAGAGAGAATGAGACGTTTTTGGCGCGTGTCGCTCTTGATTTAGTGTTTATTTTTGCAGTAAACTTAAAGGAGGCCTTTTCCCTTTGTTTGATTCCATTTAAGATGATATTCCATTCTTGACATCTTTAAATTTACAGTATTCATGGGAGATTTATTTGGTCATTTTGCTTCTTTTTATTTCCTATTCCCCACATTTATTCATAGTTTTTATTAGATTGCAATAAATCCTATAACATTGAACAGACTGACTAAAGTCAAATGAGCTGCGGTTCCCACCGATAGCCGTCATTCTGATGGGTTTTTGCTGGCTGCAGCTGAAATATTCCAATGCTCCATGTCACAGAGACAGTAAATACTAAACCCTAAAGATTCTGAAGGCATGATGTAAAATAGTAACGTATAATACAGACATTTGAAGAGACAATTAAGAGAATGTTTCCATGCTTCTAAGAGTGGCCGAGGAGCCATTTAGAACTTTATAAAGATGCATTGTGTGATACCAGGAACTAATTTAACTTCAAGGCGAAGCTGCTTCTGCTTTGTCGACCATCGACTGATCTCCTGAAAGTCCACCAGCGCTTTTTAAAAACTGAATTTTTCATCTATGGAGGGAGTAGACGGCAGATGTTTCCACAGATGCTCTTCACCAGTGGTCAGTGAGTGATGCAGCAGATGAGCGGGAGTTGACTGGCTTCAACCAGCTACTGACTCAATGTCTCCAGCCCATAGTCTGGATTCTCTACGAGATCAGACAGCAGCTTCACTCCTGAATCCTGCAGATGGTTCCAACCCAGGTTCAGTTCTCTGAGATGGGAGGGATTGGACCTCAGCGCCGAGGCCAGAGAGTCACAGCTGATCTCTGATAACCTGCAGCTCCTTAATCTAAATAAAGAAGGGAAACTTTTATAAGGTTATAAGTGAAACCAGTATTCATCTGAAAGGTTAATCAAAGGCATGATCTGTAAATATTTAATTTAGTTACAGGTTAAAAATGATAGTAATATGTAATTACCACAATTCCAACCTCTCAGGTTTGCACTGTTCCAGAGGAGAATCTATATTGTTCTGGCCCTCACTCTTCCCAGGTTCTCCCACCTCTTTCCCTCCCATCTCATCATGGAGATCCATCTCACCTGTGGCTCATCTTTAAAGGCACAACCTGTCTTAGATGACTTCCTGTCTCCCTCACCATCTCCCTCCTCGTTGGCTGGTGTCTACCAGGCACCCTCACCTAGTTTTGTCTAATTTTGGTTACCATCTGTCGGCTTTTTCATTGTCCTTAAATCAGTTTATCATGAATAAGTGGTCCCCGTGTGGCCCCCCTCCTGAAGGAACTGGGCACAACACACACACTCAGAAAGTGTGAGGACCCTCGGATGGAATAATGGACATTTTTGAGAATGGTGTTTACCTCAGAGTTTCCAGTCGACAGTTTGGAAAGTGGAGAAAACCACAGAGCAGCTTCACTCCTGAATCCTGCAGATGGTTGTGACTCAGGTCCAGTTCTCTGAGATGGGAGGGATTGGACCTCAGCGCCGAGGCCAGAGAGCCACAGCTGATCTCTGATAAGCTGCAGTTAAACAATCTGAAAAATGCAGGATGAGGTTATACGGTGCAGGTCTGCATGTTATCTGCGTCAGTACTAAACCTACGTTAGTTCTTAGTTGGGTCAGACCTGAATTCACGATATTCCAAGGAATTTCTTTAATGTGGTGCATCACAGCAGTGTTGAGAACAGCCTCACTTCACCATCTTAGCAGCTGGTATATAGGTAGAAAAATGAAGACTGACCTGAGCCTCTCCAGTTTACAGTTTGGACTCTCCAGTCCAGAACAGAGCCGCTTCACTCCTGAATCCTGCAACGGGTTGTGGCTCAGGTCCAGAACCCTCAGATGGGAGAGGTTGGACCTCAGAGCTGAGGCCACAGAATCACAGCTGGTCTCTGATAAACTGCAGTCACTTAGTCTAAAATAACAATTATTTTGAGAGAAGACAAATAAAAATCAACATGTACCAGAGCAAAACACAGCTTACAAGCAACAAACCTCTGGTCCTGCACCGGCTTATCTGCCCTATGTTCCTATTTTGGGTTCTTTCAGGGCGGTTGGACAAGATCTCCAGCGTATGTAAAGTGTGTGTGGGTCAAAATACCTTCCAAGTTTGTGAGACCACATTTCTCAATAGCTCTCAACTCTTGTCAGGAGTTGGGACAAAGCGACCCACTCCTGATAGCTTGTGGGCGATGCTGCAGCGACCCTGCAATCCCTACACTCTCTGGTGAAACCAAATCAAAGGTTTTAGACACTGCTGGATGCTGGAAGGGTGGCTATAGTCTGGACGCATGGTTCCCCTGACTGCACATTTCTCCAACAATGATTGGCAGCTGGTGTCACTTGTTCTCCAGATGAGAGAAGGAAAGAGAGCCCCCCCACAGTGTGTTTGATTGCCCCACTGCAAGCTCAATGCTGCCAGAAAACACTGCAGGAGCATCAATTCCCCTCAGGGCATCAACTAGGACCTCAGGAAAAGGTGCAGCTGCCACCTACTAGAGACAAGCACACTGAGCTGAGATTCAAAGCCCTCTCCTCCCAAGAGAAGAGCTTGTTTGTTGGAGGCTCTTCTGGGCGATACCTGGTGCCACAGCTCCAGCTCAGCCCGTCTCTGGAGCTGAGGTGGAGCTTAGCAAGTTTCATGGTTCTCCACCACTTCCTCTGGCTGAGGACCTTCTCAGCTGGTGGTTTCTGCTCCACCTTCCAAGTTGAGCAGGTGATACTTCTGCATTCCTGCCACCAGTGTCTCTGCAGAAAGACTCTTCTCTACTGTTTTATATTATATTGTATAAAATTAGGATTTTTGGCTGATGTCTTAGATGTTGTTGACTAAGAGCAGGTTTTTCTTTAATAACATAGAAAGATTCGATGAGAAGAGCAAATGTATTATTTTATGAGCTACTTCCACTACTATTATATACACATACTTCCATATTGTCTTAGATTGCAAGCTGCATTTATTGCATCGTTCATAGAAAGTCATATTTGTGAGGAGAAAAACTCCAATAAGGTCATTTTCTTTAATGACCATTACAACAGAAGGAGGCGATGAACAAACAGATTTATCTAAAAATGTGTGAAAACTTATGGATGGAAACCTTTTTAAAATGGTGGCATTGTGTAGAATCGGTGTAGAATCAACTTGTTGACTTCTGATTTGGACTCCAATGGAAGTGAGGTGCAACAATTGTGGATGCTGAAAGCTTCAGATCTTCATGAAGGTTTCTGTGGTTGGACTGACCTGCTGCCCCTTTAAGAGGGAGGCAGGTTTGGGCTTCTGGCTGGAATGAAGCCACCTAAGATGAGAATGACTGCAGGCTTTCGGTACCAAGGTTTAACAGGGCGCTCACTTCACACTTGGGCTTTTCTCTTTTTTGGGATGGCTTTTCTCAGTAGAGAAGGGGCATGGCACACTGCAGCAGCTTTCTTTTTGGGTTTTCTAGTTTTCCTTCTGATCTTTAAAAGACAGGAAGAACCATTTTTGATTGGTCTGAATGTTTGGGCGGTTTTGTGGCCAGCCTAAAATAAAACAAGACAAATCTACAACTGATACTTCCTTTCTAGTCATTGATGACCATCCTCACATGGGACAGATTTCCACAACCAATTTAATACTGCAAATCTGTCCTGTGTGGTCTTTTTTCTGAGAACTGTAACACTACGCTTATAACAAAGATCAAACATGTAAACAGTTATTGTCTAACTAGTTACACCTGGGAAAGTACTGGATCATCTCTGACTGACCTGAGAGTCTCCAGCTCACAGAGAGGATCCTGGAGAGCACCACAGAGCAGCTTCACTCCTGGATCCTTCAGCTGGTTCTGACTCAGGTCCAGAACCCTCAGATGGGAGGGACTGGACCTCAGCGCCGAGGCCAGAGAGCCACAGCTGATCTCTGATAACCCGCAGTAGCTTAATCTGAAAAATGCAGGATGAGGTTATACGGTGCAGGGCTGCATGTTATCTGCGTCAGTACTAAACCTACGTTAGTTCTTAGTTGGGTCAGACCTGAATTCACGATATTCCAAGGAATGTTTTTAATGTGGTGCATCACAGCAGTGTTGAGAACAGCCTCACTTCACCATCTTAGCAGCTGGTATATAGGTAGAAAAATGAAGACTGACCCGAGCCTCTCCAGTTTACAGTTTGGACTCTCCAGTCCAGAACAGAGCCGCTTCACTCCTGAATCCTGCAACGCGTTGTGGCTCAGGTCCAGAACCCTCAGATGGGAGAGGTTGGACTTCAGAGCTGAGGCCACATAATCACAGCTGGTCTCTGATAAACTGCAGCTACTTAGTCTAAAATAACAATTATTTTGAGAGAAGACAAATAAAAATCAAACATGGAAACATTTATTGTCTAACTAGTTACACCTGGGAAAGTACTGGATCATCTCTGACTGACCTGAGAGTCTCCAGCTCACAGAGAGGATCCTGGAGAGCACCACAGAGCAGCTTCACTCCTGGATCCTTCAGCTGGTTCTGACTCAGCTCCAGAACCCTCAGATGGGAGGGATTGGACCTCAGCGCCGAGGCCAGAGAGCCACAGCTGATCTCTGATAAACTGCAGTCCCACAGCCTGGAAAAGGAATAAATGGGGCAAATAAAAACACATTTCTAAATCTGAAAATGAAGAGAAAAGCAGAAAATGTAAAGAAATTTAGAAAAGACCAACAGAGGCCTCCTGACCTGAGCGTCTCCAGTCTGCAGTTTGGATGCATCATTGCAGAAGACAGTAACTCTACTGCAGCATCTGTCAGGCTTTTGTTCCAGCTTAAGCTCAGCTCCCGTAGATGAGAAGGGTTTGACGTCATTGCTGAGGCCACAACTTCCCAATGACTCTTTGAAAGAACACTACCAGACAGTCTGTTGTGTATGAAACAAAAATAGTGAGTCAAACTTGGGATTTCTAATCAACTTATCTGAGAATCTACCTCAACACAAATGTAGCTCATTTCCTGGAAAAGCTAAATTCAACACCGTAGAGCAACAGTTTGAACGACCATCAGATCTGAAATGACACTGAATTATTCTCAACATTTGTCTTATTTTAGAACAGCTCATAATTACTCAATATTTAAAATGATTATAGCAAATGGTTTAAAGAAACGTGCATCTTTTTATCTGTCTATCGGCTCTTTGGATATTTTGCATTTCATCCAATTTGTACGATCGTGCGTCAAGTCTTAATTCAGCGATCCGATCGATGACATCAGAGTCTCTGGTTGCATCGATTGCCCTCAGCTTCTGTTCTATCTGCCTGTTTCCCTTCAAATCATTTTCACTGCACCTTTTGTTGCTAGTGATGAAGTTGCCACCTAACGGGTGTGGAAAGGCTCAAACAACTTTGTGGGTCACATAAAGGCTCCAAACGGAACCGCCACAAAGACCTAAAACACCCATTTAAACCAACGAGGCCGGCTGTTTTTACGTTGAACAAATGAAGCAAAATAGTCACGTGTCATTAGTTAAAATGTGTTTTTCTGTTGTTAGAATACGATGTATACAAACAAACAAAAGTTATTTAATGACATGACAGTAATTTCATGATAGTCAGTTAACTTGTGGCTCCTATTATTCCTGCCTTATGTTGGTTTGTCTGGATTGACCTTTGAACTTATATCCAGCCAGTGTTGAACATTTCTGGATGAATTGTTGTTGTTTTTAATTTATGGACGCTGCAATGGAGATAAAGAATTGAAGGAATGACCACTGGAGGGGGTATTGCTACCTGACATGATCCACTCGCTTGATTTAAACGCCGATGTCCGGCCCCAAAAATCTTTACTTACTCGACCTTCCTGCAGTTCCTCACAGCTGGAATCAGGCGACGTCGTCCCTCCTCTGAGGTTTTGTACTGCACAGGTTCAGCTCATCCAGAACCTCCTCTGACATCTGCAGCAGGTAGGCCAGAGCTGAACAGTGGATCTCTGACAGTCTCCTCTTTGATATCTCCCTGACTTCAGGAACTCTTGGATCTCCTGATGGACTGACTGATCCTTCATCTCCATCAGACAGTGGAAGATGTTGATGCTTCTGTCTGGGGAGAATTCATCACTGTTCTCCTCCTTCAGGTTGTTGAGGACCTTCTGGATGGTTTCTGGGTGGCTGTTCCTCTGATCCAACAGTCCACCCAAGATCCTCTGATTGGACTCCAGAGAGAGACCATGAAGGAAGCGAACAAACAAGTCCAGGTGGCCATTTTCACTTTTGAGAGATTTCATTAGTGCTCTCCTGAGGAAGTCATCAAGAGATGTGACTGGATCGTTATTTGTACAACCCAGCAAACCCGGAAAAGCGGATTGGTTCAGAATATTTTAGGAACTGATTTATAACCACTGTGTCTTTCCTGGTGTAACGGTGGAACATGTAGACGGCAGCCAGAAACTCCTGAACGCTCAGATGAACAAAGCAGTAGACTGATTTCTGGAAGATCACACTCTCTCTCTTGAAGATCTCTGTACAAACTCCTGAGTACACCGACACCTCGGAGACGTCCAGTCCACATCGCTCCAGGTCTTCTGAGTAGAACATGATGTTTCCTTTCTCCAGATGTTCAAACGCCAGCCGACCCAACTTCAGAAGGAGTTCTTTATCAGCCTTAGTCAGTTCCTCTGGTCTCTGCTTTCCTCCATACTTCTGCTTCTTCCTCTTTATCTGAACCCTCAGGAAGTGTGAGTAGAGGTCAGTCAGGTTTTGGGCAGCTCTCCTCTCTGGTCTCTGGTCATCATGTCCTCCAGACTATAGCAGTGATCCAGCAGAAAACTGGGATCAGACACATGATGTGGAGGCTCCTGGAGGCCTTGATGTGTGAGATGATTCTCTTGGACAGATCTTCATCACTGAACCTCCTCCTGAAGTACTCCTCCTTCTGGGAGTCAGTGAAGCCTCGTACTTCTGTGATCCTGTCAACACACGAGGGAGGAATCTGATGGGCTGCTGCAGGTCTGGAGGTGATCCAGATGAGAGCTGAGGGAAGCAGGTTCCCCTGGATGAGGTTCACCAGGAGCACGTCAACTGACGATACTTGTGTGACATCAGAGATGAGCTGATGCTTGTTGAAACCCAGTGAAAATCTGCTTTCATCCAGGCCATCAAAGATGAACAGAAGTTTCCAGACAGTCAGATCTTCTGCTCTGATCTTCTGTAATGTTGGATGGAAAACATGAAGCAGTGAGAGAAGACTGTGCTGCTCATCTCTGATCAAGTTCAGCTCCCTCCATGAGAGTGGAAGCACCAGACTGATGTCTTGGTTCTCCAAACCTTCTGCCCAGTCCAGACTGAACTTCTGCACTGAGAAGGTTTTTCCAACGCCGGCGACACCGTTGGTCAGAACCACTCTGATGTGTCTGTTGCTCAGATAAGACTTTGAAGATGTCCTGGCACTTGATTGGAGTGTCCTGGATGTTCTTCTTGGAGGTTCTCTCAAGCTGTCTCATCATGTTGTGTGTCCACCTCCTCACTTTGTCCCTCAGTGATGTAGAGCTCAGTGTAGATCTTGTTCAGCAGGGTTCCACTTCCTGCTTCATGAGTTCCTTCAGTCACATGTTCACATCTTCTCTTCAGACTCATCTTATGTTCTCTATCACCTCCTGCAGTTCACCACCCTCTAAAAAAAACAATCTTTTAAATCCTTTTACAATTGTCATCTACAGCAGTAACACAGATGTCCTCAACTGGAAAATATTCTGTCATGTTTGAATGATAGAAGCAACAGTCGGGTAATGACCCATCTCACTGTCAGTTTAAATGTTATGTCTTCTTATGTACACCTATTCTTTTATTTCATTGGGTTTCAAGTGTAATTTAGTCTATAACAACCATTTCCATGTCTTCCAAGAGTTTGCTTGGACTAAACAGCTGGTAAAAGCTGGATGATATTTAGAAAAACACATCAAACCTTCTCCAAACACATCATACTCAGCAGACCCATTGTCCTGTAAAGGTCACCTGCCTTCAACTCTTTAACACTTTCCAGAACTAAATGACTAAATGTTGCTAAATACTGTCTAAGCATTTAGGAAGGTCTTCAGAGGGTCCAGGGGTTCCAGTGGAACCAAACAAGTGCTCTCTGGATCTTCTCTTGCACATTGTAAATACACAAGTTGTTCCTTTATTCCGACCCAAAAGTATCTATTATAAACAAATGTACGAGCTTACGTGAGACGCTGTTGTTCAGGTCGGCGGTCTGCAGTTCAGTTCTCCGTTTCTTTTCACCCCCGGGACAGGAGGAATCTCCAATGGAAGCAGACCGTTTCTGATAGCTGTCAAAAATGGGAATAGTGGTTATACATGTCTACTGGGCGTTAGCAACGCCTAAGAAAGGCTGCGTTCACTTCTACTTTCAGTTTGCTCTGACAGTTGAAGATTGAATGAACACTGAGCAAAAAATATAAAGTTATTTACGTTCCAACAAGCTCGTTTAGTTGGAGAAAAGTGTATTGATTTCTAGTGTTTAGTGGCTTTCTCATTGTGAATTTATGTTAAAAATAAAAGTGCCAAATCAGGAACATAAACTCATAGAATAGAACAAAAGTTCTCCATTTATGCTCCAAATACAGTAGTCTGGTCTCTGAAACTGATCATTAAATAGCACAGAGGTCACGCGTATTCAAAAGCTTATTTCAACCATTTAGAAATGACTGATATTGTTGTCTATGGGTTTATTAGAACCAGGAGCCTTATAAATAGACTTTTTAATGAATTTTCATGACATGTGGTGGAACAGTGTGGCAGAACAAGCTGCACAGACCTGCCATGTCTTACCCATCCGTATCTAAATGGAGAGCTGGAGCACTCTGCAATGATGGATATTGTTGGGAAACTTTAAAATATATGCCTAGGAATTTTAGTGAGATGATGTTAACCATGTAGGAGAAATGACCAGTTAAAAACACAAGCAATTTTCAGTTTTAAAAGATTTACCACACTAAAGTTAACATGGGAGTTAATGGGAGCGAACGCCTGACATGTTGGTGCACCGTTTCATTTTAAGGACCTGATGAATTTCATTTTTCACGATAGTAGAGGCTAATACCCACAAAATGATGTTTTGTATGGTTGTGAAATGTTCTAAGGCAGAGTTATGTGTGTTCAGAAAACTTACTTTAAAGGTGAGCTTTGAGGTCTGATACCAAAGTTTAAAGGGTGCTACACCAAACACATCATCACGCTTTAGTTTTCTTACATTTTATCTGAACTTCTGAAGTCTATTATTTCAGCTTTGGACCGGTCACTCTTCAGGGACACCCAGCTGGGCACTGTGGACTCTGCTCTGTCCTCGTCCATCCTGAGGAAACATCAGAAATAGTGATGAGACTGTGATGAAGGTAAATAATCTGGAGAGGTTGGAGTTCAATAATCCCAATTCACTGCATTTTTATCAAACAGGAACATTTCTAATCCATTCTGGATAACAACTGAATCAAAATCAATGATGTCTCTGTATCATTTTCATGTTTTCAGAGTTTAAGCTGCTTTTTTTAACTGTTCCCTGCAGTGAGAAAAGAACTGGCACCTTTTCCAGCCCTCATCCTGCAGCACTGAATGTGCTCTAAAGTTCTTTCCAGAGCAAACGTCTCTGCACTTGCAGCAACATGTTGTAGTCATGGATCCGTGAGGAGAACCGGATACAGGAAACGCCCCCACTTTGATCCCAAAACCCAACTGGTGGCCAACGGTGGTCCGGCAACGACGGGGACGCTGGTCCATCGGGCCGACAACACTGGTTTTCCACAGGCCAACATGGTGAAAGGACTGTGCACCGTTTCATTTTAAAGAGCTGATGAATTTCATTTTTCACGATAGTAGAGGCTAATACCACAAAATGATGTTTTGTGTGGTTGTGAAATGTTCTAAGGCACAGTTGTGGTTCAG
>NW_026622016.1:0-23994 GCF_003711565.1 Takifugu flavidus | reverse complement strand
ATGAAGCAGGAAGTGGAACCCTGCTGAACACGATCTACACTGAGCTCTACATCACTGAGGGACAAAGTGAGGAGGTGGACACACAACATGAGGTGAGACAGCTTGAGAGAACCTCCAAGAAGAACATCCAGGACACTCCAATCAAGTGCCAGGACATCTTCAAAGTCTTATCTGAGCAACAGAGACACATCAGAGTGGTTCTGACCAACGGTGTCGCCGGCGTTGGAAAAACCTTCTCAGTGCAGAAGTTCAGTCTGGACTGGGCAGAAGGTTTGGAGAACCAAGACATCAGTCTGGTGCTTCCGCTCTCATGCAGGGAGCTGAACTTGATCAGAGATGAGCAGCACAGTCTTCTCTCACTGCTTCATGTTTTCCATCCAACATTACAGAAGATCAGAGCAGAAGATCTGACTGTCTGGAAACTTCTGTTCATCTTTGATGGCCTGGATGAAAGCAGATTTTCACTGTGTTTCAACAAGCATCAGGTCATCTCTGATGTCACACAAGTATCGTCAGTTGACGTGCTCCTGGTGAACCTCATCCAGGGGAACCTGCTTCCCTCAGCTCTCATCTGGATCACCTCCAGACCTGCAGCAGCCTATCAGATTCCTCCCTCGTGTGTTGACAGGATCACAGAAGTACGAGGCTTCACTGACTCCCAGAAGGAGGAGTACTTCAGGAGGAGGTTCAGTGATGAAGATCTGTCCAAGAGAATCATCTCACACATCAAGGCCTCCAGGAGCCTCCACATCATGTGTCTGATCCCAGTTTTCTGCTGGATCACTGCTATAGTTCTGGAGGACATGATGACCAGAGACCAGAGAGGAGAGCTGCCCAAAACCCTGACTGACCTCTACTCACACTTCCTGAGGGTTCAGATAAAGAGGAAGAAGCAGAAGTATGGAGGAAAGCAGAGACCAGAGGAACTGACTGAGGCTGACAAAGAACTCCTTCTGAAGTTGGGTCGGCTGGCGTTTGAACATCTGGAGAAAGGAAACATCATGTTCTACTCAGAAGACCTGGAGCGATGTGGACTGGACGTCTCCGAGGTGTCGGTGTACTCAGGAGTTTGTACAGAGATCTTCAAAAGAGAGAGTGTGATCTTCCAGAAATCAGTCTACTGCTTTGTTCATCTGAGCATTCAGGAGTTTCTGGCTGCCGTCTACATGTTCCACCGTTACACCAGGAACGACACAGTGGTTATAAGTCACTTCCTAAAATGTTCGAAACCAAACTGCTTTTCCTGGTTTACGTGGTTGTTCACAAATTACGATCCAGTCACATCTCTTGATGACTTCCTAATGAGAGCACTAATGAAATCTCTCAAAAGTAAAAATGGCCACCTGGACTTGTTTGTTCGCTTCCTTCATGGTCTCTCTCTGGAGTCCAATCAGAGGATCTTGGGTGGACTGTTGGATCAGACGGAGAACCATCCAGAAACCATCCAGAAGGTCCTCAACAACCTGAAGGAGGTGAACAGTGATGAAATCTCCCCAGACAGAAGCATCAACATCTTCCACTGTCTGATGGAGATGAAGGATCAGTCAGTCCATCAGGAGATCCAAGAGTTCCTGAAGTCAGAGAAGAAATCAGAGAGGAGACTGTCAGAGATCCACTGTTCAGCTCTGGCCTTCCTGCTGCAGATGTCAGAGGAGGTTCTGGATGAGCTGAACCTGCAGCAGTACAACACCTCAGATGAGGGACGACGTCGCCTGATTCCAGCTGTGAGGAACTGCAGGAAGGCCGTGTAAGTCCAGATGTGATTAAGAACACAGGCTGTTAACAGCAGACATGAGTGACTCTGTCAGGAAAAGGCTCCATTGAGTGATCTCAACAGACACTTTGTTCTTCTAGTGTTGTCCAGTGTTAGAAGCTTTTAAATTCCATTTCTGAAGGTTAAAGGTCATCTTGTTCACAGCTACAGCTGGGAATTTAACTTAAAAGCCATCTCTGTTCTGTTTTATACCTCCTAAAGAACATCTCCATTTCTGACCGGTTATTTTTGGGTGACTATCTGAAACACCAGATGTTCTGTCGACTGTTTTCCTGTTCAGGTTTTCAGAAACGAGTGTGGACTCAACATATCTGCTCATATCTAACAGGTTGTATTTTGTCTTTATTCAGTTTGAGCAGCTGCAGTTTATCAGAGATCAGCTGTGATCCTCTGGCCTCGGCGCTGAGGTCCAATCCCTCCCATCTGAGGGTTCTGGACCTGAGCTACAACAGTCTAGATGATTCAGGGGTGAAGCTGCTCTGTTCTGGACTGGAGAGTCTCAACTGTAAGCTGGAGACTCTCAGGTCAGTTCAGCTGTGTCTAAAGTCCGTATTTCATTCATCAACAAAGATTCCAAGCAGATTTATTTGTAACTGAGCAAAGCAAAATCTGAACACGTCTGACTGAAATAAATGGGATTTATTGTGGTTTTTAGATTGAATGGTTGCATTTCATCAGAGATCAGCTTTGACTTTCTGGCCTCGGCGCTGAGGTCCAATCCCTCCCATCTGAGGGTTCTGGACCTGAGTCAGAACCAGCTGAAGGATTCAGGAGTGAAGCTGCTCTGTGGTTTTCTGCAGGATCCTCTCTGTAAGCTGGAGACTCTCAGGTATGCAGTGAATTAAATACTGAAATGAAAAAGACTGAAAGCTGATCTGGTTTATGGTGGCAGAAGGAACTGCCGGCTTTTCTAAACCAACACTAAATGATGACTGTATGTGCAAGAACTGTAAAATGGCATCTTTTATCTGTCATTCAGATTAAACTACTGCAGTTTATCAGAGATGAGCTCTGACTCTCTGGCCTCGGCGCTGAGGTCCAATCCCTCCCATCTCAGAGAACTGGACCTCAGCCTCAACCAGTTTAAGGATCCAGGAGTGAAGCTGCTCTGTGGTTTTCTGCAGGATCCTCTCTGTAAGCTGGAGACTCTCAGGTATGCAGTGAATTAAATACTGAAATGAAAAAGACTTAAAGCTGATCTGGTTTATGGTGGCAGAAGGAACTGTCGGCTTTTCTAAACCAACACTAAATGATGACTGTATGTGCAAGAACTGTAAAATGGCATCTTTTATCTGTTATTCAGATTAGACCACTGCAGTTTATCAGAGATCAGCTGTGACTCTCTGGCCTCGGCGCTGAGGTCCAATCCCTCCCATCTGAAGGTTCTGGACCTGAGCTTTAACCAGCTGAAGGATCCAGGAGTGAAGCCGCTGTCAGATCTTGTGAAGAGTCCAATCTATAAACTGGAGACTCTCAGCAGATGATTGAAGTCGGTTTTGATTTGGATCAACTCGCAATCAAATAAATGTGTTTCCTGTATCTTTGTGAAAAAAACTGAATCAGATCATAAATGCCAAAAAATCATTTATGAAAGTAATTCTTCTTTAGTCTATATCATCAGCAGTTACATTTCCTCTGTGGGAAGGATGACAAGAACACAAGGAATGTTGGAATTACTGAGGTCAGGGTCACAGTGTCCCTGGATGTGCTGTTATCCAGGTGGTGTCAGTGGTAACTCCGAATCCCACAACTGAGTGAGATCAGGTTATCAGGTTTGTAGGTGCAGCATGAAGTCAGGCCCACTGCTGCTTTCTGCAGCTTTAGGAGAACAAGAATAGATTTTATCAGCAGACTGTGAGAATAAACAAGTGAAGTTCGTTCCTGATTGTAGCAGGAACCTCTGCAAAGGTAAAGCTGACACAACCAGCTGGATCAAATTAGACACACAACAGACAGTAGATGGGGCCAAAGAGTAAAGATGCTTTTTGTAAAAATAAAATAATAAAAAATACAGCTGAGGCTGAAAGTGTCTAAATAGTCCAATAGTTTAATTATTTATCCGTCTTCACTCTAAACAGGACTTTAAAATTCCTCTTCTGTGATTAAGAAGCTCACCCATTTTCTTTCCACATGTCAAGCTTTGCTTCCTTTCTGAGGTTCTGGCTTCAAACATAAACTATTCTAAAAACGGAATAATTAAAACAATAAAAATAATAAGCTTAGAATAAGCAAGGGATTGCGCAGTACACAGTCACAGATTCTCAATTTAAATGCTCTTTTTTGTGAACTTAGATTTGATATTATTTTGAAACTTTACTGTGTTTCCTGATGTGTTTATCTGCTTTGTGTTATGTGACTGAGGATCAAAACATTTTTACATGCATATTATGGGATAACTTAAATTACATTTGTGTAATGCTAATAGTTTAATATCATACTGTCGAAATATTTGCATGAGGAAGTTTATGTAATGACAGGAACTACATTTTGGGTACAAATAAAGTTGATGAGTCCTTATATTTTCAGTTAAGTTTCAATGTATTTGTTATTTTACTCTTTATTGACAGATTTAAATGAAATTTTAACGCAAAATTGTCTGCTCCTTTGCTTACTTCCGGTTACTATCGCTAGTTTCCGGTCTCGTGAGCTCACTCTCGCTAGCTTGTCACTGACGGTGGTTGTCAGCGCAGCATCAGCGAGTCTCCAGCCCGGACGCGGCTCCTTCGTGCGTCCACAGAGGCTCCGTCTGTCTCCTACTGACTTGTATCTCTACATTTTGTCGTCGCTGCTGGTTGTCAAACGTTTGCTGGAACTTGTGGCGCTCGGCTGCCGGCGACGGCAACTATATCTGTTTTAAAGAAGCGGAGGAGACCGCGGAGGAGGTTCCGAGGATGAACCCTCAGTGCGCCCGCTGTGGGAAGATCGTCTACCCGACAGAGAAAGTGAGCTGCCTGGACACCGTGAGCTGGATGACCCGGAGAAGCGTCCTTTTAGTCCGTTTTTGCGAGGATGACAGAAACGGGAACCTTTGGGCAGGTCCTGTGAAGTTGGACACGTCGGTGATTGAGAAGTGGAAGGAAAACGACCCTTAAATGTTGGGGTCCAGGGTTGTGTCTGGTTTGTCCTGCAGGGGGCGTGAGGAGCTCAATTGGCGGCAGCTGGTGCTGAGGCAGGCGCACCTGTGGGCAATTAACACCTGGAGGAGGGAGCGCCTGGCGATCAGGGCCAGAGTGTTGCGGCTTTGTTGCTCTGTCTTCCCGGCACGTTTAAGGGCTTCACGCCGTCTGCTGGACCTGAGAATTGCAGAACCTGTCTCCCGAGCTCCCTGCAGTCCAGGAGGACTGCTTCTGTCTTCTTTGAGTGTTCCCCTGTCAATAAAACTCATTTGGACCTTTTTACCACTGTGCCTCTGCCCCCCCCGTGGTCGTGGTCACGCCGGGCATCTTTAGTGGTCCCATTTCAAACAGGTTCTGTTGGGAACAGGTGTTCTCCAGAACTGTATTCCAGGCTGCTGTGCTGAAGGGCTGTTTTCAGTAGCAATAGAGCCAGAGTGTGCCTGCTCCATATGAACCCCCCCAGGCCGTGCTTTCCTCCTGGCTGAGCCATAATCAGCTCTGGATGGACTGGTTCACGCTTGGACTGAGTCAAGATTTGATAGGTTGACTGATTCTTACAGTTTTGGATCAAACCCCCATCTGCTGATTCCAGGAGATCTTTAAAGGATCTCAGAGCTTCAGATTTATGAAGCCTGCTCAGCCCCCGGCAGCGCTGATGAAACCATTTCATCCCTTCAAAAAAGCAGAACATGAAGCTCCAGAAAAGGTTTTTGGATCAAGTTTCCAACAGAACGAAGACAAGTGGGTAAAAGCGCCACTTTAAAGCCTCCAGGCCTCAGGAAACATCCACCTTTAGGATGCCTGACTTTAGAGGATCGTCGGTTCGCTCCGAGCACAAGAACAAACATTTTTAACCTCAGTCCAAGAACATCTGACCTGAAATGATCAAAAACCTTCAGCGTAAAAAGATGGTGGAGAGAAAGCTGCTGGGAGGTTCTCAGAAGAGAAGTGGCATTAAAGCCAGCTGGAAGAGTCCAGCCTGCTTCCTGCTCCTCCAAACAGGCGTCTCCACACCAACACTGAGGGAAACGGGCTTCTGTTCTTCCTTCTTCTCTTCTGACTATTGTGTGTTTGATGAATGCAGCATCCACTCACTGTCCCCCCCCCCCCCCCCCCATTTACACTGCTCCTGGTTTCACAATGGTCGTCAAACTGGTTTCACCAGCTTCACATCAGTCGCTCAGAAAGCTCATATTTGGAGATAGTTGCCTTTTTCGGATTGTCTTGCCCTGAATTTCAGATGGGAAGAATTTTTTTTCTTTTTCATTTGGAAGACAAAATGTTGAACATGATCATTTTTGAAGAGATGAAAATACGACACTTGAGGTCAGAAGGTTGGGCGGAAGTTTTCTGGTCTTGTGGAAGGATGAAACCTTTGAACTCTGACAGTTCAAAGCTGAAGAATGAGATGATCCTCCCCAAAGGGATGGCGAGGTCCAGACAATAAACCTGAGTGTTTTTGTGTCCGGTTATTAACATGTTCCATGCTTTTCCTTCTGCAACAGTTCATCACACCTGCTCAGTGAAACCTCGGTGTAAAGGAGGTGAAGCCGTGCCTCAGTGACTCTACTTTGGTGTTTTAGAAACTAACAGTTATTATATGAATATACATTGTGCACGTACGCGCAAACGTGTGTATAAACACTTCATACACGCGTGTGCGTGGATGTAGACAGTTTCAGTCAAATCCATCAGAATTCATCAAAAATATTTAAACCAACAAACTACACACAGAACCGCAAAGTTTAGAGCTTAAAGGGAGCGACAGGTGAAGATTTAAAGCTCAACGCAGCTGAAGAAGTTCCAAAAAGGAGAAATATCATGTGGTGCTTTACCACCACCCGGTGGACACTCGTGGAACTGCAGACACTAGTTAAACGCGCTCCGACACATTCTGACCTCTGCTGCTCCTCCTGGACTCCAGGGCTGCAGAAATATGCTGCTTTTACAAGTCTTTCTAAATCTGTGACGCATCATACATCTTTTTTAACTAAGTTTATTTATCTAAGTTGCATAGTAAGTTTTCATTATTTATGGCATTAAAATAGCAAAAAAAACTTTTCATCTTGAACCCTCCCAGAATGCTTTTATAGTAGTGGAATATAAATCAACAGCCATAAAGTTGTTGATCAAAAGAGTAGAGTAACGGTTGGATCAGGACCCGAAAGCAGCAACACGCAGTGGACAATGGTGTCCGAAAAGCGTCTTTATTTTAAAGTGAACAAGAACAGTTCGGTCCGCGTTCACAGAGAGGCGGAGAGACCTCGAGAGAGTCCAAAACAAGTCCGCTAGGAAAACTCTCAAAAATAGTCAAGCCACAGAAGTCAGGGTTTGGCGATGAGGACGAAAACACTCCGTCGCTGGCAGACGGGAGTTCTGTCCTTAAATCTAACGGGAGATTGAAGAGAGACCGCAGGTGCGTGTGTCTGCGGGGCCAGCTGCGGCTGATGAGCGGCTCCTCCACGTCCCCTGCAGTAACTGGGAACCCAACGAACCAGTTTTTCAAAGTATTCCTTTCAGACTAAGCAGGAAGACTGAAGACCGACAAGGTGAGTGTAAACGAAGAGCATTATTGAAAAGAATTGACAGTTGTGTTTGGAGATAAAATCAAGATTTGAATCAACTAGACGTTATATTTAGTTTTAGCACAAAACATCATTATGCATTATAAATTAATAGGTCTTATTTAACTTTCTTATAGTCTGGCTTTAGTTATAGTTGAATAGTCTTTCTAAGTGAAGTTTAGTTTATTTTTCTGCTCTTTGCTACTGATTCTAAAAGAACTTTAAACCCTCCCAGAATGCTTTAATGGTAGTAATATATACGCCATAAAGCTGTTGATTAGGTTTTAAAAGTGAAAGTATTCTGTTCAGACGAAGCAGGAAGAGCGACATTTTGGGTCAAAAGCTCTGAGAGTTATTACAGTTGTTCAACAGTCCAGGTTACAGCTGGATATTTTGGTATTACCTGTCAAACAACATCTAATCGTGTGCAAGTTAACATCTCTCAGCCGGACCAATTTAAGACAATGAAGTTTAAAAAATAAATAACTAAATAAATCCACACAGGATCACAGGACACCAACAGGATTTTTGGTTCATGTTGCACGTTTTCTCACAGTGGTATATTGTTCTATGTTGTGGAACCACAGTGAAAGAAATGCAGGAGTGGGTGTTATTTCTGGCCACCAGTTGGGTTTTGGGATCAAAGTCGGGGCGTTTCCTGTATCCGGTTCTCCTCATGGATACATGACTACAACATGTTGCTGCAAGTGCAGAGACGTTTGCTCTGGAAAGAACTTTAGAGCACATTCAGTGCTGCAGGATGAGGGGCTGGAAAAGGTGCCAGTTCTTTTCTCACTGCAGGGAACAGTTAAAAAAAGCAGCTTAAACTCTGAAAACGTGAAAATTATACATATACATCATTGATTTATTAATTCAGTTGTTATCCAGAAGTATTAGAAATGTTCCTGTTTGATAAAAATGCAGTGAATTGGGATTATTTAACTACAACCTCTACAGATTATTTACCTTCATCACAGTCTCATCACTATTTCTGATGTTTCCTCAGGATGGACGAGGACAGAGCAGAGTCCACAGTGCCCAGCTGGGTGTCCCTGAAGAGTGACCGGTCCAAACATGGAATGATAGACTTCAGAAGTTCAGACAAAATGTAAGAAAACTAAAGTGTGATGACGTGTTTGTGTGACACCCTTTAAAGTTCGGTATCGGACCTCAAATCTCACCTTTTAAAGTAAGGTTTTCTGAATCACATAACTCTGCCTTAGAACATTTCACAACCATACAAAACATCATTTTGTAGGTATTAGCCTCTACTATCGTAAAAAATGAAATTCATCAGGTCCTTAAAATGAAACGGTGCACCAACATGTCAGGCGTTCGCTCCCATTAACTCCCATGTTAATTTTAGTGTGGTAAATCTTTTAAAACTGAAAATTGCTTCTGTTTTTAACTGGTCATTTCTCCTACATGGGTTAACATCATCTCACAAAAATTCCTAGGCATATATTTTAAAGTTTCCCAACAATATCCATCATTGCAGAGTGCTCCAGCTCTCCATTTAGATACGGATGTCCCCCGCCTCCCCCGGGACATGGTCAAAGCTCTCCCGGAGGTGTGAGTTGAAGCTCCTTCTGACAGGAGATTCCGCCAGGCGTTCCCAGCAGACCCTCACAATACGTTTGGGTCTGCCGGGTCTATCCGGCATCCTTCCCCACCATCGGAGCCAACTCACCACCAGGTGGTGATCAGTTGACAGCTCCGCCCCCCTCTTCACCCGAGTGTCCAGAACATGCGGCCGCAAATCCGATGACGCGACCACAAAGTCGATCATCGATCTGCGGCCTAAGGCGTCCTGGTGCCAAGTGCACATGTGGACGCCTTTATGCCTGAACAAGATGTTTGTTATGGACAATCTGAGACAAGCACAGAAGTCCAATACCCTCCTGGGCTACCACCTTATCGTGGTGGAGGGGTTTGCCTGTCCCAATGATCCTAGGAGCTCCGTTGTCTGGGGCTATATGCCCCTGGTAGGGCCACCCATGGCAAACAGGTCCTAGGTGAGGGACCAGACAAAGCGTAGCCCAGGACCCGCTAATAATGCTGAACAACATTGGTGCCAAGTTTCCCTTGCCCGGATGCGGGTCACCGGGGCCCCCTCCTGGAGCCAGGCCTGGGGCCCGGACACGTTGGTAAGCGCCTGGTGGCCGGACCTCTGCCCATGGAGTCCGGCTGGGCACAGCCCGAAGAGGCAACATGGGACCCCCTTCCCGTGGGCTCACCACCTGCAGGAGGGGCCAGGGGGGGTCGGGTGCATTGTGTGTTGGGTAGCGGCCGAAGGCAGGGACCTTGGCGGTCTGATCCCCGGCTGCATAAACTGGCTCTAGGGACATGGAATGTCACCTCTCTGGTGGGAAAGGAGCCTGAGCTGGTGCGCGAGGTTGAGAAGTTCCGACTAGATATAGTCGGCCTCACCTCGACGCACAGCAAGGGCTCTGGAACCAGTCTTCTCGAGAGGGGTTGGATTCTCTACCACCCTGGAGTTGCCGATGGTGAGAGGCGACGGGCAGGGGTGGCAATTCTGGTTGCTCCCCGGCTCAGTGCCTGTATATTGGAGTTTACCCCGGTGGATGAGAGGGTAGCCTCCCTTCGCCTTCGGGTGGGGGGACGGATCCTATGACCCAAACAGCAGTTCAGCGTATCCACCCTTTTTGGAGTCCTGAGAGGGAGTGCTGGAGAGTGCTCCTTCTGGGGGCTCCCTCGTCCTCCTGGGTGACTTCAATGCTCACGTCGGCAGCGACAGTGAGACCTGGAGAGGTGTGATTGGGAAGAACGGCCCCCCTGATCTGAAATGTTCCTGTTTGATAAAAATGCAGTGAATTGGGATTATTTAACTACAACCTCTACAGATTATTTACCTTCATCACAGTCTCATTATATTTCTGATGTTTCCTCAGGATGGACGAGGACAGAGCAGAGTCCACAGTGCCCAGCTGGGTGTCCCTGAAGAGTGACCGGTCCAAAGATGATACAATAAACTTCAGAAGTTCAGACAAAATGTAAGAAAACTAAAGCGTGATGATGTGTTTGTGTGCCAGCTGTTAGTCACATTAACAGCAGCAGGTTGTGAGTTTATTATTGGAGATGTTTAACAGTTAAACCTCAGACAGTCATATAGTTACAGACTTAATGTGAATATTGTTGATTAGAAACAAGAATCATGTTTAAACTGAAAGATGAATTCAGACATAAATGCTGGAACAATATTGAGTCTTGATCAGGTTCTTTCATCCTATAAATCAAAGGACAAATAGAGATGTGTTTCACAGTGAGAGGGGGGAGCACATCCTATCAAACTGGGACCAGTCAGCTCCACCAGGAGAGTCCTCTTGTTCACAATCTGGAAGCAGATCTGGAGATGCTGAAATGAAGCCCAAACAAAGTAAAGTTGTTCAATATAAAATTGAACTTGTGATGTCATGAATTTGTAGTTGTGTTGATGATTTATTATAGATGGAAATCATTGGTTTGCTTATTTTCAGGAAGTGATCTGCAGGAGGTGATAGAAGGTCATAAGATCAGTCTGAAGAGAAGATGTGAACATGTGACTGAAGGAACTCATGAAGCAGGAAGTGGAACCCTGCTGAACAAGATCTACACTGAGCTCTACATCACTGAGGGACAAAGTGAGGAGGTGGACACACAACATGAGGTGAGACAGCTTGAGATAACCTCCCAGAAGAACATCCAGGACACTCCAATCAAGTGCCAGGACATCTTCAAAGTCTTATCTGAGCAACAGAGACACATCAGAGTGGTTCTGACCAACGGTGTCGCCGGCGTTGGAAAAACCTTCTCAGTGCAGAAGTTCAGTCTGGACTGGGCAGAAGGTTTGGAGAACCAAGACATCAGTCTGGTGCTTCCGCTCTCATGCAGGGAGCTGAACTTGATCAGAGATGAGCAGCACAGTCTTCTCTCACTGCTTCATGTTTTCCATCCAACATTACAGAAGATCAGAGCAGAAGATCTGACTGTCTGGAAACTTCTGTTCATCTTTGATGGCCTGGATGAAAGCAGATTTTCACTGCATTTCAACAAGCATCAGGTCATCTCTGATGTCACACAAGTATCGTCAGTTGACGTGCTCCTGGTGAACCTCATCCAGGGGAACCTGCTTCCCTCAGCTCTCATCTGGATCACCTCCAGACCTGCAGCAGCCTATCAGATTCCTCCCTCGTGTGTTGACAGGATCACAGAAGTACGAGGCTTCACTGACTCCCAGAAGGAGGAGTACTTCAGGAGGAGGTTCAGTGATGAAGATCTGTCCAAGAGAATCATCTCACACATCAAGGCCTCCAGGAGCCTCCACATCATGTGTCTGATCCCAGTTTTCTGCTGGATCACTGCTATAGTTCTGGAGGACATGATGACCAGAGACCAGAGAGGAGAGCTGCCCAAAACCCTGACTGACCTCTACTCACACTTCCTAAGGGTTCAGATAAAGAGGAAGAAGCAGAAGTATGGAGGAAAGCAGAGACCAGAGAAACTGACTAAGGCTGATAAAAAACTCCTTCTGAAGTTGGGGTGGCTGGCATTTGAACATCTGGAGAAAGGAAACATCATGTTCTACTCAGAAGACCTGGAGCAATGTGGACTGGACGTCTCTGAGGTGTCGGTGTACTCAGGAGTTTGTACAGAGATCTTCAAAAGAGAGAGTGTGATCTTCCAGAAATCAGTCTACTGCTTTGTTCATCTGAGCATTCAGGAGTTTCTGGCTGCCGTCTACATGTTCCACCGTTACACCATCAATAAAAGGATTATGGAGTCTTTCCTAAAATATTCGAAACAACACCCCTTTTTCCGGTTTGTTGGGTTGTTAAATAACGATCCAGTCAAATCTCTTGATGACTTCCTCTGGAGAGCACTAATGAAATCTCTCAAAAGTAAAAATGGCCACCTAGACTTGTTTGTTCGCTTCCTTCATGGTCTCTCTCTGGAGTCCAATCAGAGGATCTTGGGTGGACTGTTGGATCAGATGGACAGCCACCCAGAAACCATCCAGAAGGTCTTCAACAACCTGAAGGAGGTGAACAGTGATAACATCTCCCCAGACAGAAGCATCAACATCTTCCACTGTCTGATGGAGATGAAGGATCAGTCAGTCCATCAGGAGATCCAAGAGTTCCTGAAGTCAGAGAAGAAATCAGAGAGGAGACTGTCAGAGATCCACTGTTCAGCTCTGGCCTACCTGCTGCAGATGTCAGAGGAGGTTCTGGATGAGCTGAACCTTCTGCAGTACAACACCTCAGAGGAGGGACGACGTCGCCTGATTCCAGCTGTGAGGAACTGCAGGAAGGCCGTGTAAGTAAAGATTTTTGGGGCCGGACATCGGCGTTTAAATCAAGCGAGTGGATCATGTCAGGTAGCAATACCCCCTCCAGTGGTCATTCCTTCAATTCTTTATTTCCATTGCAGCGTCCATAAATTTAAAAAAACAACAATTCATTCAGAAATGTTCAACACTGGCTGGATATAAGTTCAAAGGTCAATCCAGACAAACCAACATAAGGCAGGAATAATAGGAGCCACAAGTTAACTTACGATAATGAAATTACTGTCATCTAATTAAATAACTTTTGTTTGTTTGTATACATCGTATTCAAACAACAGAAAAACACATTTTAACTAATGACACGTGACTATTTTGCTTCATTTGTTCAACGTAAAAACAGCCGGCCTCGTTGGTTTAAATGGGTGTTTTAGGTCTTTGTGGCGGTTCCGTTTGGAGCCTTTATGTGACCCACAAAGTTGTTTGACCCTTTCCACACCCGTTAGGTGGCAACTTCATCACTAGCAAAAAAAGGTGCAGTGAAAATGACTGGAAGGAAAACAGGCAGGTATAACAGAAGCTGAGGGCAATCGATGCAACCAGAGACACTGATGTCATCGATCGGATCGCTCAATTAAGACTTGACGCACGATCGTACAAATTGGATGAAATGCAAAATATCCAAAGAGCCGATAGACAGATAAAAAGATGCACGTTTCTTTAAACCATTTGCTACAATCATTTTAAATATTGAGTAATTATGAGCTGTTCTAAAATAAGACAAATGTTAAGAATAATTCAGTTGCATTTCAGATCTGATGGTCGTTCAAACTGTTGCTCTACGGTGTTGAATTTAGCTTTTCCAGGAAATGAGCTACATTTTTGTTTAGGTAGATTCTCAGATAAGTTGATTAGAAATCCCAAAGTTTGACTCACTTTTTGTTTCATACACAACAGACTGCCTGGTAGTTTTCTTTCAAAGAGTCATTGGGAAGTTGTGGCCTCAGCAATGACGTCAAACCCTTCTCATCTACGGGAGCTGAGCTTAAGCGAGAACCAAAGCCTGACAGATGCCGGAGTAAAGTTACTGTCTTCTGCAATGATGCATCCAAACTGCAGACTGGAGACGCTCAGGTCAGGAGGCCTCTGTTGGTCTTTTCTAAATTTCTTTACATTTTCTGCTTTTCTCTTCATTTTCATATTTAGAAATGTGTTTTTATTTGCCCCATTTATTGCTTTTCCAGGCTGAGTGACTGCAGTTTATCAGAGATCAGCTGTGACTCTCTGGCCTCGGCGCTGAGGTCCAATCCCTCCCATCTGAGGGTTCTGGAGCTGAGTGGGAACCAGCTGAAGGATCCAGCAGTGAAGCAGCTCTGTGGTTTTCTCCAGGATCCTCTCTGTAAGCTGGAGACTCTCAGGTCAGTCAGAGATGATCCAGTACTTTCTCAGGTGTAACTAGTTAGACAATAAATGTTTACATGTTTGATCTTTGTTATAAACGTAGTGTTACAGTTCTCAGAAAAAAGACCACACAGGATAGATTTGCAGTATTAAATTGGTTGTGGAAATCTGTCCCATGTGAGGATGGTCATCAATGACTAGAAAGGAAGTATCAGTTGTAGATTTGTCTTGTTTTATTTTAGGCTGGCCACAAAACAGCCCAAACATTCAGACAACTCAAAAATGGTTCTTCCTGTCTTTTAAAGATCAGAAGGAAAACTAGAAACCCCAAAAAGAAAGCTGCTGCAGTGTGCCATGCCCCTTCTCTACTGAGAAAACCCATCCCAAAAAAGAGAAAAGCCCAAGTGTGAAGTGAGCACCCTGTTAAACCTTGGTACCGAAAGCCTGCAGTCATTCTCATCTTAGGTGGCTTCATTCCAGCCAGAAGCCCAAACCTGCCTCCCTCTTAAAGGGGCAGCAGGTCAGTCCAACCACAGAAACCTTCATGAAGATCTGAAGCTTTCAGCATCCACAATTGTTGCACCTCACTTCCATTGGAGTCCAAATCAGAAGTCAACAAGTTGATTCTACACCGATTCTACACAATGCAACCATTTAAAAAATGTTTCCATCCATAAGTTTTCACACATTTTTATATAAATCTGTTTCTTCATCGCCTCCTTCTTTTGTAATGGTCATTAAAGAAAATGACCTTATTTGAGTTTTTCTCCTCACAAATATGACTTTCTATGAACGATGCAATAAATGCAGCTTGCAATCTAAGACAATATGGAAGTATGTGTATATAATAGTAGTGGAAGTAGTTCATAAAATAATACATTTTCTCTTCTATTCGAATCTCTCTGTTATTAAAGTCAACAACATCTAAGACATCAACCAAAAATCCTAATTTTATACAATATAATATAAAACAGTAGAGAAGACTCTTTCTGCAGAGACACTGGTGGCTGGAATGCAGAAGTATCACCTGCTCAACTTGGAAGGTGGAGCATAAACCACCAGCTGAGAAGGTCCTCAGCGAGAGGAAGTGGTGGAGAACCATGAAACTTGCTAAGCTCCACCTCAGCTCCAGAGACGGGCTGAGCTGGAGCTGTGGCACCAGGTATCGCCCAGAAGAGCCTCCAACAAACAAGCTCTTCTCTTGGGAGGAGAGGGCTTTGAATCTCAGCTCAGTGTGCTTGTCTCTAGTAGGTGGCAGCTGCACCTTTTCCTGAGGTCCTTGTTGATGCCCTGAGGGGAATTGATGCTCCTGCAATGTTTTCTGGCAGCATTGAGCTTGCAGTGGGGCAATCAAACACACTGTGGGGTGGCTCTCTTTCCTTCTCTCATCTGGAGAACAAGTGACACCAGCTGCCAATCATTGTTGGAGAAATGTGCAGTCAGGGGAACTATGCGTCCAGACTATAGCCACCCTTCCAGCATCCAGCAGTGTCTAAAACCTTTGATTTGGTTTCACCAGAGAGTGTAGGGATTGCAGGGTCACTGCAGCATCGCCCACAAGCTATCAGGAGTGGGTCGCTTTGTCCCAACTCCTGACAAGAGCTGAGTGCTATTGAGAAATGTGGCTTCACAAACTTGGAAGGTATTTTGACCTACACACACTTTACATACGGTGTAGATCTTGTCCAACCGCCCTGAAAGAACCCAAAATACGAACATACGGCAGATAAGCCGGTGCAGGACGAGAGGTTTGTTGCTTGTAATCTGTGTTTTGCTCTGGTACATGTTGATTTTTATTTGTCTTCTCTCAAAATAATCGTTATTTTAGACTAAGGGAGTGCAGTTTATCAGAGACCAGCTGTGATTCTGTGGCCTCAGCTCTGAAGTCCAACCTCTCCCATCTGAGGGTTCTGGACCTGAGCTTCAACACGTTGCAGGATTCAGGAGTGAAGCGGCTCTGTTCTGGACTGGAGAGTCCAAACTGTAAACTGGAGAGGCTCAGGTCAGTCTTCATTTTTCTACCTATATACCAGCTGCTAAGATGGTGAAGTGAGGCTGTTCTCAATACTGCTGTGATGCACGACATTAAAAAAATTCCTTGTAATATCGTGAATTCAGGTACGACCCAACTAAGAACTAACGTAGGTTTAGTACTGACGCAGATAACATGCAGACCTGCACCGTATAACCTTATCCTGCATTTTTCAGATTAAACTACTGCAGTTTATCAGAGATCAGCTGTGGCTCTCTGGCCTTGGCGCTGAGGTCCAATCCCTCCCATCTCAGAGAACTGGACCTGAGTGGGAACAAGCTGAAGGATTCAGGAGTGAAGCTGCTCTGTTCTGGACTGGAGAGTCCAAACTGTAAACTGGAGACGCTCAGGTCAGTCTTCATTTTTCTACCTACAGTGGTGGTCAAAAGTTTACATACACTTGTAAAGAACATAATGTCATGGCTGTCTTGAGTTCCCAGTTATTTCTACAACTCTGATTTTTCTCTGATATAGTGATTGGAACAGATCCTTCTTTGTCACAAAAAACAATCATGAAGTTTGATTCTTTTATGACTTTATTATGGGTAAACTGAAAATGTGACCAAATCAGCTGGGTCAAAAATATACATACAGCAATGCTAATATTTGGTTACATGTCCCTTGGCCATTTCTACTTCAATTAGGCACTTTTGGTAGCCATCCACAAGCTTCTGGCAAGTTTCTGGTTGAATCTTTGACCACTCCTCTTGACAGAATTGGTGCAGTTAAGTTAAATTTGTTGGCTTTCTGACATGGACTTGTTTCTTCAGCATTGTCCACATGTTCTCAATGGGGTTTAAGTCAGGACTTTGGGAAGGCCATTCTAAAACCTTAATTCTAGCCTGATTTAGCCATTCCATTACCACTTATGATGTGTGTTTGGGGTCATTGTCCTGTTGCAACACCCAACTGCGCCCAAGACCCAACCTTCGGGCTGATGACTTTAGGTTTTCTTGAATAATTTGAAGGTAATCCTCCTTCTTCATTGTCCCATTGACTCTGTAAATCATGCATAATACTACCACCACCGTGCTTGATGGTAGGCATGGTGTGCTTGGGGTTAAAGGCCTCACCTTTTCTCCTCCAAACATATTGCTGGGCATTGTGGCGAAACAGCTCAACTTTTGTTTCATCTGACCACAGAACTTTCCTCCAGAAGGTCTTATCTTTGTCCATGTGATCAGCAGCAAACTTTAGTCGAGCCTTAAGGTGCCGCTTTTGGAGCAAGGGCTTCCTTCTTGCACGGCAGCCTCTCAGTCCATGGCGATGCAAAACACGCTTGACTGTGGACACTGACACCTGTGTTCCAGCAGCTTCTAATTCTTGGCAGATCTGATTTTTGGTGCTCCTGGGTTGACTCTTCACCCTCCTGACCAGTTTTCTCTCAGCAGCAGGTGACATCTTGCATTTTCTTCCTGATCTTACAAACAATTGTTTGCACTGTTGCTCTTGGAACCTGCAGCTGCTTTTAAATGGCTCCAAGTGACTTTCCTGGTTAAAGTCTCCAAAATTGCTCATTCATGTTGCTGTATGTATATTTTTGACCCAGCAGATTTGGTCACACTTTCAGTTTACCCATAATAAAATCATAAAATAACTAAACTTCCTGAATGTTTTTTGTGACAAAGAAGGATCTGTTCCAATCACTATATCAGAGAAAAATCAGAGTTGTAGAAATAACTGGAAACTCAAGACAGCCATGACATTATGTTCTTTACAAGTGTATGTAAACTTTTGACCACCACTGTATATACCAGCTGCTAAGATGGTGAAGTGAGGCTGTTCTCAATACTGCTGTGATGCACGACATTAAAAAAATTCCTTGTAATATCGTGAATTCAGGTACGACCCAACTAAGAACTAACGTAGGTTTAGTACTGACGCAGATAACATGCAGACCCACACCGTATAACCTTATCCTGCATTTTTCAGATTGATTAAGGGCAGTTTATCAGAGATCAGCTGTGGCTCTCTGGCCTCGGCGCTGAGTTCCAATCCCTCCCATCTCAGAGAACTGGACCTGAGTCAGAACCAGCTGCAGGATTCAGGAGTGAAGCTGCTCTGTGGTTTTCTCCACTTTCCAAACTGCCGACTGGAAACTCTGAGGTAAACACCATTCTCAAAAATGTTCATTATTCCATCCGAGGGTCCTCACACTTTCTGAGTGTGTGTGTTGTGCCCAGTTCCTTCAGGAGGGAGGGCCACACGGTGACCACTTATTCATGATAAATTGATTTAAGGACAATGAAAAAGCCGACAGATGGTAACCAAAATTAGACAAAACTAGGTGAGGGTGCCTGGTAGACACCAGCCAACGAGGAGGTAGATGGTGAGGGAGACAGGAAGTCATCTAAGACAGGTTGGCTGTTTCTGAAACCACCCCCTATACCACATGTGTCAAACTGATCATATCAAATGTGCATTAGAGCTGGCCCGCGGTGTATACTGTACCGCTACATCGGACAAATTAATTTGACCTCCACAAAAATGGCCAAACGAAAGATGAACAGGAGCTTTTAAAACAGGTGGGAGGCAGATTATCTGTTCACAAATATAAAGGACAGACCTGTTTGTCTTGTGTGCGGAGCTAACGTGGCTGTAACGAAAGAATATAACAAGAAGACACTATGAAACAAAACATTATGAAAAGTACAAGGACCTGGACGTAAAGCAGAAGCTGCAGAAGGTGGAGGAGATGAAAAGAAGTCTGGTTTGCCGGCAGTCTATGTTCCTGAAAGCAAAATCAAAAAGTGAAGCTGCTGTAAAGGCTAGCTTTATTGTGGCAGCAGAGATAGCAAAATCAGCCCGGCCCTGTAATGAGGGAGAGTTTGTCAAAAAGTGCATGGTCGAAGTTTGCGACATCGTGTGCCCAGATAAAAAGCAAGAATTTATAAATGTGAGCCTGAGCAGAAACACCGTGGCTGAGCGCGTGTGTGAGCTTTCCACTAATCTACATGAACAACTAATAAAAAAGGGAAAAGATTTTATTGCATACTCCCCTGCTGTGGATGAGAGCAGCCACACGTCTGATACTGCCCAGCTGTCAATCTTCATCCGTGGAGTAGACTCGAGCCTGTGCGTCACAGAGGAACTTTTAGGATTAAAATCAATACATGGCACCACCACAGGAAAAGATATCTTTGAAGAGGTATCCAAATGTATAACTGAAATGAGCCTGCCTTGGGATAAACTTGTGGGACTGACGACAGATGGTGCACCCGCGGTGTGCGGTCAAAAGAGTGGATTGGTCAGCAGGATTCAGGAGAAGATGCGGGAGGAAGCTGCAGGTGAACTTAGTTTATCACTGTATCACACATCAGGAAGCGCTCTGTGGCAAAGCTCTGCAAATGGAACATGTTATGAGCTCTATGAAACGAGTCGTCAACTTCATAAGAGCCAAAGGTTTGAATCACCGGCAGTTCAAGTCTTTTCTGGAGGAGTTGGATTTGGAAAACAGAGATGTGCCCTATCACACAGAGGTGAGATGGCCAAGCAGAGGAAAAGTACTGAAGAGATGTTTTGAGCTATGTGAGGAAATCTGTCAGTTTATGGAAAACAAAGGGAAGGACACAACAGAGCTGAGAGATAAAACATTTCTGTGTGAGCTTGCATTTCTGTCTGACAGTGTGAGCCATCTCGATGTGCTTAACCTGCAGCTTCAGGGACGGGGCCACATCATCACAGACATGTACGCAGCAGTGAGGGCCTTTAAAACTAAGTTGTGTCTGTGGAAGACTCAGATGCTGCAAGGAAACTTGGGTCATTTTCCGTGCTGCCAAACCATGGCAGAGCAAATCTCTCCTGCCGTGCTGCCTAGCGCACAGTTTGCTGAAAAAATCAACGCGTTCAGCGCCGAGTTTTCCCGGCGATTTGCCGACTTTGAGGCTCAGAAAGGGAGATTTGAACTGCTCAGTAACCCGTTTGCGATCGACATGAAAAGCGCACCAACCAGCCTCCAAATGGAGCTAATTGAACTCCAATGTAATGACATGCTCAAATCAAAATATGACTGTTGGTGCTGCGCGGTTTCCATGTTTCCTCCCAGACACAATGCCTCAATTACGCACCCAAGCTGCTCAGATGCTCTCAATGTTCGGCAGCACATATCTATGTGAACAACTGTTCTCTATGATGAAGGTGAACAAAACACCTGACAGAAGTCGACTCACTGATGAACACCTTCACTCCGTCCTGAGGCTTTCCTCAGCTCAGAGCCTGACCCCAGACATTGATGAACTTGCATCTAAGAAAAGATGCCAGGTATCTGGCTTAGACCGATGTGCAGAGTAAACCAGAGTGTAGCAAACTGAGCTTGAATATATCTGTTTCTTATGCCCTTTTTCTACTGCAAGGCATGGTCTGTTAATAGTTGAAATGTTGGATTGTTATTGAATGACATTATTTTTGGTTCTTTTGTTGTTGGCTTTGAAAAAGATTTACTTTAAAAAGGAACTTGAAAGGATATGGGGAGAGATATACTTTATTTATTTATTTCAATAAGAAATGAATACCACTGATGTGTCTTTTATTTAAAATTTAATTTCTCATGTGTTTGTAATATCAAGCGTTGGTTGTTCCAGATTCTGTGTTTAAGCAAAACTAAAGTTTGTTTCCATATGAAAAGGTTAAACATTACATATCTGTTGCAGTTAATTTTTCAATAAATATTGAGTTTGGCCCGTGACTTTACTTCACTTCTTAATTTTGGCCCACTGTGAATTTGAGTTTGACACCCCTGCCCTATAGTGCACTCAATAGTGTGGATGCCATTTTGAAATAGAGTCCGAACTGTTAGTGAGCATCGCTGTACCCTATGTAGTGCACTCAATGTATCCCACAATGCACTGCGAAAAGTACAAGCGAGCACCCTAACTCGGAAAATGTATCCCATCAGCCTTTACGTGATAAATTTTTTAACGTAATTTCTACTGTGCGGTTTGATATATGAAATTTTTGGAAATAAGATTTTTTTTTCAGTAGGGGACCAATATGATCATCTTAAAATATTACAACATAAATGTGTAAAAACAAATCAATCAATCTCCACTGATCCCCCCCTCACTTAAAATTGTTCTTCAGAATCGTCTGTTCCTCACCAGGCGACAGAATCTCAGTAAAAGAATATTTACAAAGATGAAAAGTAGCTTTGATCCATTTTTTGATGAAAAATTGCTTTATTAAATGTTTTCACTACAGCAGAATATGACTTGAGAATGTTCCATCACGTCTTGGCTTGAAAATGTCAAGGGACACTAATTATTTTAGGTAATAAGTAATTATTATTGTATTGTTATTGACATTAATATTTCATTTTACTATATAAAGTTAATTATAGGGAAAATTATCTCATTTTCATGAAATGACCGCTGAATGTATTTCTGATGGGTTAAAATAATTAAATGGACCTGGCCACTTTTCCCGGCGACCAGTTCGTAATTATTATGCGACACCATGACGTCACTTTACGTGCGCTGTAAATTACGCCGTTGTCCAAATACTAACTTTAAATTGAGTGCAGTACGTAGTTCACTCAATCCATGTCTCCCATGTAGTGAGTAGTGAACAGGGAACGAGGGTGTGGAGTCGGAAACAGCCGTTGTGCCTTTAAAGATGAGCCACAGGTGAGATGGATCTCCATGATGAGATGGGAGGGAACGAGGTGGGGAGAACCTGGGAAGAGTGAGGGCCAGAACAATATATATTCTCCTTTGGAACAGTGCAAACCTGAGAGGTTGGAATTGTGGTAATTACATATTACTATCATTTTTTAACCTGTAACTAAATTAAATATTTACAGATCATGCCTTTGATTAACCTTTCAGATTAATACTGGTTTCACTTATAACCTTATAAAAGTTTCCCTTCTTTATTTAGATTATGGAACTGCAGCTTATCAGAGATCAGCTGTGACTCTCTGGCCTCGGCGCTGAGGTCCAATCCCTCCCATCTCAGAGAACTGGACCTGAGTGGGAACAAGCTGCAGGATTCAGGAGTGAAGGTGCTCTGTGGTTTTCTCCACTTTCCAAACTGCCGACTGGAAACTCTGAGGTAAACACCATTCTCAAAAATGTCCATTATTCCATCCGAGGGTGCTCACACTTTCTGAGTGTGTGTGTTGTGCCCAGTTCCTTCAGGAGGGAGGGCCACACGGTGACCACTTATTCATGATAAATTGATTTAAGGACAATGAAAAAGCCGACAGATGGTAACCAAAATTAGACAAAACTAGGTGAGGGTGCCTGGTAGACACCAGCCAACGAGGAGGGAGATGGTGAGGGAGACAGGAAGTCATCTAAGACAGGTTGTGCCTTTAAAGATGAGCCACAGGTGAGATGGATCTCCATGATGAGATGGGAGGGAAAGAGGTGGGGAGAACCTGGGAAGAGTGAGGGCCAGAACAATATATATTCTCCTTTGGACCAGTGCAAACCTGAGAGGTTGGAACTGTGGTAATTACATATTACTATCATTTTTTAACCTGTAACTAAATTAAATATTTACAGATCATGCCTTTGATTAATCCTTTCAGATTAATACTGGTTTCACTTATAACCTTATAAAGTTTCCCTTCTTTATTTAGATTATGGCGCTGCAGCTTATCAGAGATCAGCTGTGACTCTCTGGCCTCAGCGCTGAGGTCCAATCCCTCCCATCTCAGAGAACTGGACCTGAGTCGGAACCATGTGCAGGGTTCAGGAGTGAAGCTGCTGTCTGATCTCGTAGAGAATCCACACTATGGGCTGGAGACATTGAGACAGTAGCTGGTTGAAGCCAGTCAACTCCCGCTCATCTGCTGCATCACTCACTGACCACTGGTGAAGAGCATCTGTGGAAACATCTGCCGTCTACTCCGTCCATAGATGAAAAATTCAGTTTTTAAAAAGCGCTGGTGGACTTTCAGGAGATCAGTCGATGGTCGACAAAGCAGAAGCAGCTTCGCCTTGAAGTTAAATTAGTTCCTGGTGTAACAGGGCCTTTGTGTCATAATATGTTACGGGGCGTTTAATTACACAAAATATGGTCCATACAGAATTTCCGGTGTCCTGCATTTCTTCTTCTGTGGTGTCCCCTATAAAAGTGATGGTGATCCTTCCGCCTCTCCCCTTTTGCAATATACTCTTGTGGGAGAGGTGGGTGTCTCGTTTTCCATCACATTAATTTGGATTAGTTACGTTTGGTTCTCTGTTCATACATTTATGTATTCTGATTGATTATTTAATGTGTTTGTTTATTCATGTTATAAATACAATAGAACATACCAGCACTTAAATATGAAGTTTAAACAGTTTCGACCGTTAGCTTACTTGCCATGACGAGTTTCGCTAATGTACGTCTTCCCGCCTTGTGTGTGTCTAGGAACGGAAGCGGGCTGTTAACTGTTTATTCGTATTTTTATTTGTTGCTGTCAGAATAAAAAGATAATCCTGGACACGAGAGTCTCATTAAAACACAACGCGGAGTTCCACCAGTTACACTTGGTGCCGTTCGACCCGTCCGGACTCTGGCTGCGCCCGCTGGGTACCGTCGCGGGATTCTCCGTGAGGCTGCGCCGCGGTGCCCTGGTCGCTGACTCGCAGGTGTCTCACGTACTGACAGCCGGTCCGTATGGAGTGAACTGTACTGTTTTTGATTGTCAGTGGGTCATTTTTTTTTCTTCTTCTGACTACGTGTTTATTACACTGATTACACGTATGTTGTTCATGTTATCCATTTTGGGGCTTATTACAAAGTGATTGGGCGTGCCTTAGCATTTTAATTCAGTCATTTATTTTCACACTGTTCCTTTTGGTGATTTTAGCCCCCCATTTGTGTCTTGTATTATG
>NW_026622015.1:0-23782 GCF_003711565.1 Takifugu flavidus | reverse complement strand
GATAAACTTTTGCATGAATATGCTAAAAAGTGACATTCAGATATTCATTTGATTTCAAGATAAATGGACAAAATGTTTTAAATTTCAGCATATCTACTTATAAAGTTTCCCAAATTTCAATATATTCATGCTTTTACTTGAACTGTTGTATGCGCTGACTATTGCTTTCCAGTAGATTTTGTCGCATTTAAAAAAAAAGAACCTAATTTTCAAAAACATCAGGCAAATTCTTTTCACATGCAAACAATCGACACTCAATGGTGTGAAAATAGTTGTTGACATGTGTTAATACGTATATATCCAAGCACACATGTGTACAGTAAATTTATCACTTGATGACTACACACACACACACACACACACACACCACACCACACACACCCCACCTGGTGACTATGTATTACAACCAGTTACAAATGAAAAAAAAAGACATTTTAAAAGTTGTCAACATTTCTGCATTTGTTTTAAATGTGAGAGATTAAAATGGATTTTCCCTTTGATTGCAAAAAACACGTCAGAGCTGAAGACAGAAGTCAAAAGTCAGATTTGAAAAATGTAACTTTGGAAATCACAAGAACCAGAATGGCCAGAGTCTTGAAGTTACTTCTAGTGTAAAATGATGATTGGAGTGGCACCAATTAAGCCAAGAATAAATTAATGCTCGATGAAGTTATTTCATGATTTTACAAATGAAAAAATGAGTTGTCCCAGGATGAAAACCTGAGGGATTCCAAAGGTAACAAGTGAGAAATATGACAAAACCCTCAACAGGGAAAGAAGCTTTCAAACCAGGTTTAGGTGGATCTGGGAGATTCTGGTAGATTGTAAGTGTTACTTTGGGATGTTTTGAAATAGATTTTTTAGAAAATAAAAATTCATAAAGTGTGTTGATTTTTTTTAAATGTCTGCTGTCAAGTTTAAAACAGCTGGAAAGAGAGTGAGTACATCAACAACAATGTATCATCAGGAGGCTGGGTTCAACTGCACTTAAAGATTGTTCATGATACAATTGGTAATTGAAAACTTAAGTTCAACTTTAAACAATAACAAATTAATAGAATTTATTGTCTTTACAAAATTTTGTGGCAACATTAAAGTTCACAAACCTAAAAGACACAAACAATTTGAAAAATAGAGAAAGTATTTAGTATGTGTGGACTTCACAGCAGTAAATATGAGAAGTCTGTGTTTTTGTACAGCTGCTGAACTGACTTCAGTCACTGTGACCATCGAGCACAATAATAAACAGCAGAATCTTCAGTCTTCAGGCTGTTCATCTGCAGATTCAGCTGTGCTCTGTTGTTGTCTCTGGAGATGATAAACCGGCCTTTGACTGACTCAGAGTAGTATAGCTGCCACTGCTGTAGATATATGCAATCCACTCCAGTCCTTTTCCAGGAGCCTGTCTGACCCAGGCCATCCCATAGCTGCTGAATGTGAATCCAGAGGCTGAACAGGTCAGTGTGTGAGATTCTCCAGGTCTTTTAACCACTGGTTCAGACTGGGTCAGAGTCTGAGCATCAACACCTGTTTAGAAGATGAAACATCAATTAATCAGATGATGACAAAAAGGTCAGTCAACAATCAGGATGAGTGAAGATCTTCACCACTGCCCAGCAGATAGTTAGAAGCAGCAGTCCTGTCCTACAGTCCATCATGTTCAACTGTGTGTCCCCTCTTCTCTGTCCCTCTCTGCTCTCACATAAGTAGACGTGGACACATCTGAGTTTTGCATCGACTCCTCCTCAGTACAGAACTGGATTTGATTGTGATGCCTCCTCCTCTTTGGAGGATGTGAGCCTATGATCAATGACACTTTTACTTTGTCCAATTAATGATGTACCAGTGGTCCTAGTTCTGATTTGTGAGGTACCCCCACACTTCACACTCAGCTGTTCTCATCCACCTGCAAATTAATTTTAGGATACAAAAAGAATGTCTAAAGGGAGAATCATGAGATTGGAGATTGTCAGTGAATTTGTCATATCAGACAGTCACTGATATTTAAGTATTTCACTCGAGTAAAAAACTGTCTTCAAGTATTTAATCAACATTAAAAAAAAGCATATTTTTTTCCATGAGTCATCAATTGATTATTTATGTTTGAGTAACAGTATTAAACACTGATCTTTGTTTAAAAAAATCATCAACTAGGTGTGTGCTTTTATTTTGAGTGAATGTTAAAATTAACTGTTGAGATCATTGAAATTACAGAGAAAAAATACATTGTTGCTGCATTATCCTTATAAAACAATATTAAATACATGTGAACTTATTGCATAATGAGATCAGAAGTTTAGAATTCTATGAAAGCAGTTATCATATATATTTTCGGTCATTGGTCCTCATATATTTGTGTAAAAGCAATTCAAAAACGTTTTCTGATTTTGCATTTCCTTTTTTATTACCATTATCCCTCAAATGTTTCCTACAGTTTTTACATTTAATTTAAACTCTGAAGTCTTTTTCTCCATTATTTTTCCTCAAATTTCTGCCTCAACGTTGTTGTCATGATTCATTCCTGGTGTGACAGCGCCCCCTCTGGTGATGTTGGGTTGATGCTCTGAGGGGTTTTTGTTCAGCTCCCGTGACATTTTTTTCCATGAGTCATCAATTGATCATGAATATTTGAGTAACAATATAAACACTATTCTCTCTCTTTTTTTTTTAAAATGGGTTCTGGGTGTGTGCTTTTATTTTTTAACTGTTGAGATCATTGAAATTACAGAGAAATAAATATATTGTTGCTGCAATATCCTTAATGAAACAATTTTAAATGCATGTGAAATTCACTCGTATCATAATGAGATCAGAAGTTCAGCATTCAACAAAATCACTAATGATATATATTTTAGGTCATTTAGTCTTTATTTATTTGTGCAAAAGAATCCAAAAATGTTTTCTTATTTTCTAGTTCTTTTTTACTACAAAAACATAGAAAGTTTCCTACAGGTTTTATATTTAATTTAAATTCTGAGGTAAAAATCTTGTTCTCCAGCATTCTTCTAAAAATTTCTGCCTCAACATTGTTGTCATGATCCATTCCTGGTGTGACAGCGCCCTCTCTGGTGATGTTGTTTTGATGCTCTGAGGGGTTTTTGTTCAGCTCCACTGATGCTTTGTGTTGTTGTGTATCTGGCACAGTAATACACAGCAGTGTCTTCAGGCTGCACATTCACTCCATTTAGAGTCACTGTGTTGCTGGAAGAGTCTAAACTGATGCTGAACTTGTTCTTCAGGGAATCTTTGTAGTAGGAGCCTCCAGTATATTTCCATCCAATCCACTCCAGTCCTTTCCCTGCAGGCTGTCTGATCCAGCTTGTGTAATAGCTGCTGAGAGAATAAGAGACCTGACAGGTGATGGTCAGACTCTGACCTGACCTGCTGCACAGTCACAGAGGCTGGCTGTGTCAACTGTTCACACTTCACACCTGTGGATGAAGAGCAGAAGATTGAATCAGTGGACGTAGAGGGAACAGTCAGGGTGATCACACTGTCAGTGTCTCTGCCTCAGTCAGACTCACAGGATCCAGCTGCCAACAGCAGCAGCAGAGCTACAGAGAACATGGTTGGTATTGAAGCTGATCTGATGGGAGCTTCTCTTCTTCTGCTGCAGCTGACAGCAGGATGTCAAGTCTTTATAGCAGATGGACAGGAAGTTCCCTTTGCATCGAGAAGAACTCTGACAGGATATAAAAGAAGCACCAACTGTTCTGACCACAAAACACCAAACAGAATCAGCTCAGCGTACACAACAATGTTATTTTGTTTTATTTAACACCAAGTAGAAACATATAGTTAAATCATTCATCTTATCGTAAATAATTACTTTCGATTTGAATATGAATCACTGAGATTAAGAGTAATCAACTAAATAGATAGAAAATTTTTTTGATACCGGTGTGTCAGTGATTACATCATGTTTCATTTTAATATAAATAAGTTTAGATTTCTTAATAAGAAAAAATCTCCTTTACCAATGAAAACAGAAATTAATTATTTATAATACCTTCAATCAATTCACCTCTGAATAAATGTTTTTATATCATATTCTATCTGATTAATTGAACATCTGATGTCACTGATTTTACTGTCACTCGTTCCAGTCTTCTAACAGTAAAACAGGATTTTGTATCACAGACCAGAATGAGACATCCTATGACAGACACCTGAGGGCCCCCTAAAGTAACAAGTGAGAAGGAAGAAAAAAGTCCAAAAGGCTGTTTTGAAATCTGCTGAACTGCATCAGTGATTCCAGGACAATGGAAACAGTATTGGAGTCACCATAGTCCATTTTTAAATCCTTTGGGTAGAGAAGATAGATTACCCGAGGTTAATTGTTGATGACCAAATATTGGACCATTGCAGGTAAAAACAGTTGTAGAGAGTGATGGTGGATCAATGAGAATTAATACATGTTCAGTTGATGATAGTTTATGTGAATTAAATGAAATGACTTTAAAGTAAATTTACAAATTAGTCATGTCGGCACTTTACATTAATTTTGGTTAAAAGCAGTTTAAATAACATTTAAAAGGCATGCATTATTAAAATAAAGACAGCATTCACTTCAGCTCTTCACAGCAGTAAATATGAGAAGTGTGTGTTTTTGTACAGCTGCTGAACTGACTTCAGTCACTGTGACTCTCGAGCACAATAATAAACAGCAGAATCTTCAGTCTTCAGGCTGTTCATCTGCAGATTCAGCTGTGCTCTGTTGTTGTCTCTGGAGATGATAAACCGGCCTTTGACTGACTCAGAGTAGTAGTGGCTGCTGCCATCATATTTGATATCACTGATCCACTCCAGTCCTTTTCCAGGAGCCTGTCTGACCCAGTTCATCCAGTAGCTGCTGAATGTGAATCCAGAGGCTGAACAGGTCAGTGTGTGAGATTCTCCAGGTCTTTTAACCACTGGTTCAGACTGGGTCAGAGTCTGAGCATCAACACCTGTTTAGAAGATGAAACATCAAGTTAATCAAATGATGACAGAAAGTCTGTCCACAATCAGGTTGAGTGAAGATCTTCACCTGCCCAGCAGATAGTTAGAAGCAGCAGTCCTGTCCTACAGTCCATCATGTTCAACTGTGTGTCCCCTCTTCTCTGTCCTCCTCTCTGCTCTCACATAAGTAGACGTGGAACACATCTGAGTTTTGCATCGACTCCTCCTCACTAAAGAACTGGATTTGATTGTGATGCCTCCTCCTCTTGGCTGATGTGAGCCTATGATAAATGAGACTTTTAATTTTGTCCAATTAATGATGTACCAGTGGTCCTAGTTCTGATTTGTGAGGTACCCCACACTTCACACTCAGCTGTTCTCATCCACCTGCAAATTAATTTTAGGATACAAAAAGAATGTCTGAAGGGAGAATCATGAGATTGGAGATTGTCAGTGAATTCGTCATATCAGACAGTTACTCATATTTAAGTATTTTCTTTAGAATAAACAAACTGTGTCTTCAAATATTTAATCATTATCAAAAAATAAAGATTTCTTTTTTCCATGAGTCATCATTGATCCTGAATGTTTGAGTAACAATATTAACACTGATCTTTGTTCAAAATCGTGTTCTGTGTGTGTCCTTTTATTTTGGCTGAATGCTGAAATTAACTGTTGGGATCATTGAAATGAAAGAGAACAAATATATTGTTGCTGAATTATCCTTATCCTTAACATTTGTCATACATTGAAATTCACTTGTTGCGTAATGAGATCAGAAGTTCAAAAAGGAGTCATGTATATTTTAGGTCATTGGTATTTATATATTTGTGCAAAACCAATCCAAAAATGTTTTCTCATTCTGTATTTCTTTTTTACTACCATTACCCCTTGAACGTTTCCTACAGGTTTTATATTTCATTTAAATTCTGGGGAAAAAATCTTCTCCAGCATTTTTCCTCAACGTTGTTGTCATGATTTATTCCTGGTGTGACAGCGCCCCCTCTGGTGATGATGTGTTGATGCTCTGAGGGGTTTTGTTCAGCTCCACTGATGGTTTGTGTTATTGTGTGTCTGGCACAGTAATAGGCTGGGTAGAGAGAGAGGAGAAGAGGGGAGGACAGGTAGAGGAGAGAATAGGTAGGAGAGGAGAGAATAGGCATAGATCATAGAAAATACACATAGAAATACATTATATTCAGTAAAGTAAGCTGCCGGTAGAGTCAAGTTGAGTGGGTCAGCGGGGTCAGAGGTCACTATGCAGCTCTGAAGGCGCGATAACTGTAGATAAATACAGAAAGGGGGGGGGGGGGGGGGGGGGGGGTACTACACAAGAAATAAGAGCAGAGGGATCCAAGTGTGGGGTGCGGCTGACATGTCATGATTAGTGAGTCCCGGCCGCCCGGCCGAAGCCCTGGCCTATAGCAGCATAACTAAGATGTGACCTAATGATTAGACGACCCCTTAAGTATGTAATTTGTCTGTCTATGATAGTAACTGGAACTACAGAATTAGTAACCATAAGCTTTTTCAAAGAGGAAGGTTTTAAGCCTAATCTAAAAGTAGAGATGGAGTCAGCCTCCCGTACTTTGACAAGGAACTGGTTCCATAGCAGGGAGGCCTGGTAGCTAAATGCTCGGCCTCCCATTCTACTCCTAGAGACTCTGGGGACCACAAGTAGACCAGCATTCTGAGAGTGGAGCAGTACATTGGGATGATAAGGTGTCACTAGCTCCTTCAGGTAGGATGGAGCTAGGCCTCTGAGGACCTTGTAGGTCAGAAGAAGAATTTTAAATATTATTCTAAATTTAACGGGCAGCCAAGGAAGAGACGCCATTACAGGAGTTACGTGATCCCTTTTGTCACTACCTGTCAGAACTCTGGCTGCAGCATTTTGGATCACCTGGAGGCTTCTTAAAGAGGTGTTTGGACACCCTGATAATAAAGAATTACAATAGTCCAGCCTGGAAGTAACAAATGCATGGACTTACTTTTCAGCATCATGCTCCGTCAGTAGTTTCCTGATCTTTGTGATGTTCCTCAGGTGAAAAGGGGCACTTCTAGAGACTGTTTTAATGTGTGAGTTGAAGGAGAGATTTTGATCAAAGGTTATTCCAAGATTCCTCACATAAAGACTAGATGTCAATGAGATACCAACTAGAGTGATCATGTGATCTAATCTATCCCTGAGAGGTTCAGAACCAAACACCATGACCTCAGTTTTTCCTGAGTTAAGGAGGCTGAAATTTGAAGACATCCAAGACTTCATGTCTTTATGGCAGCTTCACTAACTGCTCTGTCTCCTCTTTTTTCATGGATAAATAAAGCTGAATGTCATCAGCATAACAATGATGATAGTTTATGTTAATTAAATGAAGATGACTTTAAGGGAAATTTACATTAGTTTTGGTAAAAAACGTTGTAAAAAATTTGAAAATAACTTTTAAAAGGCATACATTATTAAAATAAAGACAGTGTTCAGTGTTTCACCTCACTCTTTGCAGCAGTAAATATGAGAAGTGTGTGTTTTTGTTCAGCTGCTGAACTGACTTCAGTCACTGTGACCATCGAGCACAATAATAAACAGCAGAATCTTCAGTCTTCAGGCTGTTCATCTGCAGATTCAGCTGTGCTCTGTTGTTGTCTCTGGAGATGAGAAACCGGCCTTTGACTGACTCAGAATAGTATGTGCTGCTGCCATCATAGCTAATAGCACTGATCCACTCCAGTCCTTTTCCAGGAGCCTGTCTGACCCAGTGCATCCAGTAGTCACTGAATGTGAATCCAGAGGCTGAACAGGTCAGTGTGTGAGATTCTCCAGGTCTTTTAACCACTGGTTCAGACTGGGTCAGAGTCTGAGCATCAACACCTGTTTAGAAGATGAAACATCAAGTTAATCAGATGATGACAAAAATAAAAGTCTGTCAACAATCAGGATGAGTGAAGATCTTCACCTGCCCAGCAGATAGTTAGAAGCAGCAGTCCTGTCCTACAGTCCATCATGTTCAACTGTGTGTCCCCTCTTCTCTGTCTCCTCTCTGCTCTCACATAAGTAGACGTGGAACACATCTGAGTTTTGCATCGACTCCTCCTCAGTTTCATTTGCACAGCATCAATTTGATTCTCACTTTTTTGAGTTTTTCTCAAAATAAATATTTTTTATTTACCAGTTTTAAAACAATTTTGACAGCTTAATTCACATGATTTCAGTCATGATTTTTTAAAATAATTTTCACGCAAATATTTAACACAATAAATAAGATGGAATCAATAAAACATATATTTTTATTGAAGATTCAACAAGACTTTCACCAAAATCTAATCTGTCTGATTTTTGCATGTTTGATGTTAAATGTGAAGATATTGCCTTTTTTTGGCTGGAGAAATTAAATAAATATCAAGTGAAATAAATTCATTGGCATTATTTATTAATTCTGCTCACATTCCTGTGCTGGATGGATTGTTTCAGTCATAATATTGACTCAAAAATAGGAAAGAAAAAAACAAAAACATTAACTGTCACAATGAGCAATCTGACAAATACCCTGTGGAATTTCAGAAAAGCCTCTCAGCTCTCTTCAACCAGGGTATGAGGTCACTAATACACAGCAGAGGCCTCCAGATTTAGACTGGACAGTCTCAGAAAAATCGTACCATTCCTGTTGATGTAAATATTTTTATTTTCTATACAGACATTTGAGTTTCAATGAGACAAAAAATCATTGAAGATAAGTTTGATGTGAAAAAACAAAACAAAAAAACTTTCGACTGGATTATTTATTCATTTGTTGACTAGCAAAACTTGGAAGATGAGATCATCCCATTTTCTTTGAAGAAATGGGAATGACGCCTCTAAATGTTCAGTTTTGTTGTAAACAGTGCTGTGTAAAACAGCTCCAGGCTTCATTCAAACGATTTTGTGTTTCAAGAACACAAAGAGTTTGTGCAGTCCTCTCTCTCTGTATATCTGTGGAAAGGCTAAGAAAAATCAAATATATGAAGGTGATGATGAGTTGTTGAAATTAATCCTGGTGTGACAGCGCCCCCTCTGGTGATGATGTGCTGATGCTCTGAGGGGTTTTTGTTCAGCTCCACTGATAGTTTGTGTTATTGTGTGTCTGGCACAGTAATACACAGCAGTGTCTTCAGGCTGCACATTCACTGCATTTAGAGTCACTGTGTTGCTGGAAGAGTCCAAACTGATGCTGAACTTGTTCTTCAGGGAAGCTTTGTAATATGGGGTGCATCCAGCACAATGGTATCCAATCCACTCCAGTCCTTTCCCTGCAGGCTGTCTGATCCAGCTTGTGTAATAGCTGCTGAGAGAATAAGAGACCTGACAGGTGATGGTCAGACGCTGACCTGGCTGCACAGTCACAGAGGCTGGCTGTGTCAACTGTTCACCCTTCACACCTGTGAAACAAGAAAGAAAATGCTTATAAATTATTATAAAATCACACTCAAACAGATCAACTGCTGACTTTGACAAATCCATAGAGAGAGACTCACATCCAGCTGCCAACAGCAGCAGCAGAGCTGCAGAGAACATGGTTAATGTTGAAAGTCAGGTGCAGAGAACTCCACTGACAGTTTGATGTGATGGTTTTATTGCTGAGGAACAAAGAAGAACTCTGAATTTGCATAGAATCAACATGTGAAGCATCACTGTTGATCTGACTAGAGCCAATAGGAGAGTGGAAACCTACAGTCAAATCATGTTTTACATATAAAGGTCTGCTGTTAGTTACCTTATTGTAACCTTTTAAAATATTCATGAAATTCCTGTTTAAGGTTTTGTGGAAATTTACTATGAAATCTACTGTGAAACTTACTGTGTAGCACAAGTTTATCATGTAACTTTGAATCACTAGAACTGACTTATGCATATACTGAAGAATGTGCGTACGTGCAGGCATTTAATCACACTTCTTGGTGCCACTTTGTGACTGGCTCATGAGGTACCGGAACTTACATAGAACATAATCATTTAAGGTCATAAGATGGCGTCATCAGTTAATCATATGACCATTTGAGCACTGTTGCTAACTTTTCTGCTGAATATAAACCAACACGCAAAAAGGTCCAGCACTTTTTTTTATCTGTTGTCAGATGGAGAATGTTTCTCTCGTATTGTAAAAAGGCCCACAAATGTGTCTAATAAACTTTTTACTGAAGATCACGGATTCTCTGGTCGTTTCACGGTCTGAACCTCCGAAGCAGATTTGCAACAGTTTCTTCTTCTGTTAAAGGGGAGGTTTTCCTGCCACTGTTGCTTGTTAGGGTCAGGCCCTGGGATTCTGTAAAGTGCCTCAAAACAATTTAGAATATAACAGACGGTATAAAAATAAAGATTGATTGATTGGTTGATTGATTGATTGATTGATTGAAATAAATCTCACTTGAACTTTGATGTTTGTATTTGTATTTGTTCCTGTCTTAACTTTCAACAGTAAAAAAGGATATTGCATCATAGACCAAGAATGAGTCGTCCCAGGACAGACACCTGAGGCCTCCCAAAAGAAACAGGTGAGAAAGACAACAAAAAATCCAAAAGAGAGCTATGAAATGTATTGAACTGCATCAGGGATTCCAGGGAAATAGAAACAGTTTTGCAATCACCTTAGTCCATTTTAAAATAGTTTTGAAAGAGAAGATAGAGGTTAATTGTTGCTTAACAAAGATAGGACCATTGCAGGTGAAAAGTGATTGGAGAGAGTGCTGGTGGGTGAAGGGGTAAAAATGTCAATGCTTAAAACCCTGAGTTCGCTAAGTCTCAGCCTTAACCAGCCAACAGCGAAAGCCATGTGTGTGTATTCATAATGTTTAAGCTATTATTCCTCATATATTCATCCCAAATAGTCAACGTTAATGATTGTAGCTCTGATCCATTTGTGCCTTTGTGTTAAGCTCGAGAGGACTGGCGGTCAAGTGTGGCGGAACCCCAAAGAAGGCAGACAGACACGGGAATTAAAAGTAAACTCTGAAGGTTTAATGAAGCAAAAAAAAAACCAGGAGGGAAGAAACTAAATGAGAGAGGCCGAGACAAACTATTGGTGCGTGATGCGGCAGACGAACCAAGTTCGAGATCCAGGGGCGAGAGTCTGTGGGGGAGTCCAAGTGTCCAGAGGATAGGAGAAATCCGTCCGAGGAAGGGGAAGAGGAAGAGGTCAGAGGGAGAGGGGCTAGGAAGGTTGCAGAGGAGTCGCTGGAAGACGCAGGGAGTCGCTGGGGAGCCTGGAGAGATGCTGGGTCCACGGGACGTGTTGCCAAAAACATCAGTAAGATCAAGCACTGGCCTGAGTGCATAGGGGCCTTTTATGGGTGCAGAGTCGTTTGGGCAGATTGGGTGCAGCTGCAGGAGAGGGCCCAGGTGGTGGTGGTTGAGCTGATTGCCCAGGAGGAGGTGGGGCCAGAGTAGGAGTCACAACAGTACCCCCCCCCTTACGGGAGGCACCGGACGACCGCCCAGGAGCATCCGGGTGCTCTCGGTAGAAGTCTTCGAGGAGGGAGGGGTCAGCGAGATAGGATGGGGGCACCCAGCTCCGGTCTTCGGGGCCGTAACCCACCCAATCCACCAGGTACTGGAAGCCCCTTCCCCGTCGGCGGACCGCCAGCAGCTTGTTAACGCTCCACACCGGCTCTCCGTCCGACAGGACCTGTGGGGGAGGTGGAGTCGGAGCAGGAGGGGACAGGGGGCTGGTGGAGAAGGGTTTAATGAGCGAGACGTGGAAGACCGGGTGAACCTTGAGGGCGGCAGGGAGATCCAAACGGACTGCAGAGGGGTTGACGATGCTGCAGATGGTGTATGGACCGATGTAGCGGGGGTTCAGCTTTCTGGAGGAAGTCTGCGAGGTCTGGAGGGGCAGGTCCCGGGCCAACAGCCAGACCTTCTGGCCAGGCCGGTAAGCAGGGGCCGGCCTCCTTCGCCGGTTGGCCGAACGCCGGGACTGCTCAGTGGCCCACAAGATGGCTTTGCGGGCAGTCTTCCAGATGCGCCTACATCGGCGGAGATGGGCCCTGGTAGACGGCACTGCGATCTCCAGCTCCTGCTGGGGGAACAGAGGGGGTTGGTAGCCCAGGAAACATTGAAAGGGGGACATACCAGTAGCAGAGCTCTCCATGGCGTTGAGGGAGTATTCCACCCACAGCAGGAACTTGGACCAGGAGGCAGGATTGCTGGTGGTCACGCAGCGCAGGGCCGCCTCCAAAGCCTGGTTGGCCCGTTCGGCTTGTCCGTTGGACTGGGGGTGGTACCCAGAGGACAGGCTGACCGTGGCCCCAATCCCCTTGCAGAAGGCCTGCCACACCCTAGAAGTGAATTGGGGGCCACGGTCAGAGACCACGTCAAGGGGGATCCCATGGAGACGTACAACGTGGGAGACCAGGAGTTCAGCTGTTTCTGCAGCAGAAGGGAGTTGGGGAGGGCGACAAAGTGGACCCCCTTGGAGAAGCGGTCCACAATGGTCAGGATGGTGTCGTTCCCCTGCGAGACGGGGAGGCCCGTCACAAAATCCAGGGCTACGTGAGACCAGGGTCGACTGGGGACGGGAAGGGGGTGCAGAAGGCCTGCTGGCGAGCGATGGGAGGCCTTGCTGCGGGCACAGACCGTGCAGGCGCCCACAAACTCCCGAACATCCTCTTGGAGGTTGGGCCACCAGAAGCGCCGCTGCACAAACTCCGCCGTCCGACGCACGCCAGGATGGCAGGCGAAACAACTGGAGTGGCCCCACTCTAGCACCTGCGGCCGGACGGAGGAAGGCACGAACATTCGGCCCTGAGGCCCGTTCCCAGGATCTGGCTCGTCTCTCTGGGCTTGCTCGACGGCCGTCTCGATCGGCCAGGAGATGACCCCTATGACCCGGGCCGGGGGAACGATGGTGTCAGGGTCCCTGGGGGCGCCGGGGAATTCCTCCGGAAACTGGCGGGAGAGGGCATCAGCCCGGATATTCTTGGAACCAGGACGGAAAGTGAGGGTGAAATCAAACCGACTGAAGAAGAGAGCCCAGCGGCCCTGTCTGGGATTGAGTCTCTTGGCCGTTCTCACGTAGGTCAAGTTCTTATGGTCCGACCACACAAGGAACGGGTGCTTTGCTCCCTCCAGCCAGTGTCTCCACTCCACCAAGGCTCCATAGACCGCCAGAAGTTCCCTGTTGCCCACATCGTAATTTCGTTCAGCCGGATCAAAACGGCGGGAAAAGTAGGCACATGGGTGAATCTTCTGGTCTGCCTCGGACCGCTGGGAGAGGACTGCCCCGATGCCCGCGTCCGAAGCATCAACCTCGACGATGAACTGCCGAGCGGGGTCTGGATGGGCGAGCACCGGAGCCGTCGTGAACCTGTCCTTGAGGGCCGAGAAGGCGGTCTCAGCCTCCGGTGTCCAGGCGAAAGGGCGCGAGGTGGAGGTGAGAGCGGAGAGAGGGGCAGCCACTTGACTGAACCCTTTGATGAACCGCCGGATGAACCCGGCGAACCCAAGGAACCAGCGAAGCTGAGTGCGGTCGGTGGGGCGTGGCCACTCCACCACAGCCTGGATCTTGGCCGGATCTGCGCGCACCCGCCCCTCCTCCACGATGTAGCCGAGGTACCCCACTGAGGCGGAGTGGAAGACGCACTTCTCGGCTTTGATGAATAGTCGGTTCTCCAAAAGCCGTTGTAGGACCAGGGGAACATGCTGGTGGTGCTCCTCCATGGTGCGGGAGAAGATCAAGATGTCGTCCAAGTAGACCACCACAAAGACGTTGATCATGTCCCGGAGCACATCGTTGACCAACTCCTGGAAGACGGCGGGGGCGTTGGAGAGGCCGAAGGGCATGACCAGGTATTCGAAGTGCCCGAGGTGTGTGTTGAAGGCGGTCTTCCATTCGTCCCCTTTCCTGATCCGCACCAAGTGGTAAGCGTTGCGGAGGTCTAACTTAGTGAACACCCGGGCATGAGTGAGAGGCTCGAACGTGGAACTCATAAGGGGAAGAGGGTACTTGTTCTTAACGGTGATGTTGTTAAGTTTGCGGAAGTCGATGCAGGGCCTCAGGCCGCCATCCTTCTTGGCTACAAAGAAGAAACCTGCAGCTAAGGGGGATGACGATGGTCTTATGATCCCAGAGGCAAGGGATTCAGTGATGTAATTGCGCATCACCTCCTTCTCTGGGATGGAGAGATGTAAAGTCGACCCGTGGGGTAGGGAGCCCCGGGGAGGAGGTCGATGGGGCAATCATAGGGCCGGTGAGGGGGAAGGGACAGAGCATTGTCCTTACTGAACACTGGGGCTAAATCATTGTAGATAGGGGGAACACCAGTGAGATCCGGGGGAGTGAGCGCGGGCCTGGGATTACTGGATGGAGAGGGGGCGGAGCGAAGGCAGTTGGCGTGACAGGCCACGCTCCACCCCAGGATCCGACCCGAAGCCCATGAGATGTGGGGGTCGTGCCTTTCCAACCACGGTCTTCCTAACACGAGTGGAGCAGTGGGGGCGTGCAAAACCAGGAAAGGTGTACTCTCTATGTGATTACCCGAGAGTGTTAGGGTGAGTGGGATGGTGCGATGCGTGATGTTACCCAGAGAGCGGCCATCGATCGCCTGGGGGGACAGGGAGCGATCGAGAGGAACCAGGGGAATGCCAGCTTGACGCGCGAGAGAAAAGTCCATCAGGGACTCATCAGCCCCAGAGTCAATGAGAACACTCACCGGAATAGACTCCTTATCCCAGGAGAGGGTTGCGGGGAAGAGGCGGTTGTGTTGCTCGGTGGGTTGGGGAATCACAGCTCGGCTCACCAGTACTCCCCCTACTGGTGAGCAGGCCCTTTTGGTCGGACGGGGCAGGCTTGGATGAAGTGGCCGTTGTTTCCGCAGTACAGGCACAACTGGTCTCGGAGTCTTTGCTCCCGCTCCTGCCGTGAGAGACGGGACCGGCCGATCTGCATGGGTTCCTCTCCGACTCTGGGGGAGGAGTGAGCTGGGGATTGCAAGAGGATGTGAGGAGGCGGGGCGGCAGTGCTGGTAAGGGAGAAGTCAGGGACAGAGGAAGTGCGGTGGGAGAGTTGGCGGGTAGAACCGCCCGCACGTTGGGCGCTTCCTGGCGGCGCTCCCGTAGTCGTTCATCCATCTGGAGCGAGAGGGTGATCAGCTCGTTGAGTGACGAGGGGCGGTCTCTCACAATCAGGTCCTTGATTGCCTCACTCAGGCCCCGTCGATAGACGCTACGGAGCGCGGTCTCGCCCCAGCGGCTCTCTGCAGCCAGGATGCGGAACTCAAGGGTGTACTCCGCAACTGACCGTGACCCCTGCTGGAGAGCGAGCAGACGACTCGCGGCGTCTTCACCGTAGGTGGGGTGCTCGAACACAGCCTTGAACTCCCGTCGAAAGGCGCTGTAGTCTGAGGAGAGGCGGGGGTCCAGGTCGACGGCAGCTATGGCCCAGCTCAATGCCTTGTCGGCCAGGAGGGAGGTTATAAATCCAACCTTGGCCTCATCGGAAACAAATCTGGAGGGCTGATGGCGGAAGAGCAGCTCACATTGGTGGAGGAACCCCTTGCCCAGGTCGAAATCCCCGCCGAACACACGGGGGCTGGCAAGGTTGGGCTCGGCTCGGGGAGAAAGCGGGAGAGATGGTTCTGATGGAGCAGCCCCACCGGGGTCGCTGCCTAGCTTCTGAATAATGGAAGCCAAAACGGTTGCCATGGCGGACATCTGGTTGGAGAGGGCGGACAGGGTACTGGAGGTGGTCTGAGAGGAGCTCTGGAGCTCGGAAATCTCCCCCCGGATTGTGGGGAAGGCCTTGGTTAGCTCCGACTGAAGGGAGGAGAGCTGGGCAGAGTGGGCCTCCACTCTACTTTCGAGGGGGGAGGGTAACGTGGGGGTCCTAGGGCCGCCCGGCTGCCCCGGGGTTCCACCTTGACTCATCTTGGCTTGATCTTTCTGTTAAGCTCGAGAGGACTGGCGGTCAAGTGTGGCGGAACCCCAAAGAAGGCAGACAGACACGGGAATTAAAAGTAAACTCTGAAGGTTTAATGAAGCAAAAAAAAACCAGGAGGGAAGAAACTAAATGAGAGAGGCCGAGACAAACTATTGGTGCGTGATGCGGCAGACGAACCAAGTTCGAGATCCAGGGGCGAGAGTCTGTGGGGGAGTCCAAGTGTCCAGAGGATAGGAGAAATCCGTCCGAGGAAGGGGAAGAGGAAGAGGTCAGAGGGAGAGGGGCTAGGAAGGTTGCAGAGGAGTCGCTGGAAGACGCAGGGAGTCGCTGGGGAGCCTGGAGAGATGCTGGGTCCACGGGACGTGTTGCCAAAAACATCAGTAAGATCAAGCACTGGCCTGAGTGCATAGGGGCCTTTATGGGTGCAGAGTCGTTTGGGCGGATTGGGTGCAGCTGCAGGAGAGGGCCCAGGTGGTGGTGGTTGAGCTGATTGCCCAGGAGGAGGTGGGGCCAGAGTAGGAGTCACAACACTTTGACTGACTCAGAGTAGTACTGGCTGCTGATATAAGCGATCCACTCCTGTTCCCGGCTGAAACAGGTCAGTGTGGAGATCTCCAGGTCTTTAACCACTGGTTCAGACTGAGTCAGAGTCTGAGCATCAACACCTGTAGAAGATGAAACATCAAGTAATCAGCTGATGACAAAAAGTTGTCCACAATGGGATGAGTGAAGATCTCACCTGCCCAGCAGATAGTTAGAAGCAGCAGTCCTGTCCTACAGTCCATATGTTCAACTGTGTGTCCCCTCTCTCTTCCTCCTCTCTTGCTCTCACATAAGTAGACGTGGAACACATCTGAGTTTTGCATCGACTCTCCTCAGTAGTTTGCATCCCACTTTCATTGCACAGCATCAATGTGATTGTACTTTTTGAGTTTCTCTAAAAATAAATATATTTTTTCCCTGTTTTGAACTGATTTTTACAGTTGAACGTGTTGAAATAATAATTTCTTAATGATAACTAATAATTTCTGAACAACTATTCTTTCAAGCCAAATTAACAGTACTCAATTTCTGTATTGAAATTATTTTAATTATGACATTTTTTTGTATTATTTTCAAGTAAATAATTAATACAATGAATAAGATACAAGAATATGCAATTTAACTTCATACATAGACAGACAGAGGGACAGGTCGATCAATCAGCCAACCAATCATTCAACCAAACACATTTTTATTGAAGGTTGAACAAGACTTATACCAGAATCTAATCCGACTTTTTTTATGCTTGATAATAAATGTGAAGATATTACCTTTTTTTTTTTTTTTTTTAGCATGATTGTATTACTGCTGCTAATATCCTCTCTGCTCTCTTCAACCAGTGTGTTTGGCACAGTAATACACAGCAGAGTCCTCCAGATTTAGACTGAACAGTCTCAGATAAGCCATACTGTTGATGTTGTCTTTAGTGATTTCTCAACATCCTTTCACACTGCCAGCATTGTCGTTCCTGCTGGTATCAGTGAATCCTTCACCGATCCACTCCAGTCCTTTTCCAGGATCCTGGCTGATCCAGTTCATACTAGACCTACAGTAAATGTGAAGTTAGATCTCCTTCAGGACAGATGGACTGAATGACTTTTTAATGACAAAACTGGAAGGAATGGACTGGAATGACTGAACTGGAAACATGCACTGGTGTGTTCTTGCTTAGGTTAGACACTGAATGTTCTTATTTAGTCATCATCCAAGCACTGACTGCTCATACTGAGTTTTGAGCGACATGTTTGCGTTGTGTAAAGATAAGTTGTCTGCTTTGCCTCTGAAGCCTCAGGAATAGTTTGCTGGAAACACATGATATTTATAGGATGGACCTGGACAGAAGTAAAAACTGAATATTAGCATTCGGCAGAGACCATAAGGCATCATTTCAAGTCCAAACTGCTCCAGTTGGTCAGTGTTCAGGTACCTTGGAGACCGGAGGCGGTGCTACTGCAACTGATGCCCCAAGCAACTAATGATTGGGTTTAATACACGACACATATATTCTGGGCTGCATCTTCTGGTCCTCTGTGTCACTTTCTTGGCATGAGCACACAGACGGGAACCTTCTGAGCAAAAGATCTAATTTTGTTCAAAGTTCAAAAACTCCTGTCAACATGAGTCAAAAATGAATATATTTTCTTGATAATAGTTTCTCATACTTAAATTAGGATGGCATTCAGGGAAAATTGCAAATAATTCATGTTGGCAAAAAAATTTATGTTATTGATTGCACAAAATAATTATTAAATCATTAATCTTTCAGGTAATTTAACAGTAAAAAGGTAAATAAAAAATTAAAAGGCAGAAAAAAATAGAACGGAGTATTCAGTGTGCAGTTCTGCTCGACAGAAGTAAATATGAGAAGTGCGTGTTTTTGTACAGCTGCTGAACTGACAATTAAGGATGCACCAGTGATCCTAGTTCTGATTGTGAGGTACCCCACACTTCACACTCAGCAGTGAGTCATCAATTGATCATGAATGTTTGAGTTACAGGATTAAAGACTGATTTGTTTAAAAAATCATCAATGAGCTGTGTGCTTTTATTTTGAGTGAATGTTGAAATTAACTGTTGAGATATTTGAAATTACAGAGTAATAAATATATTGTTGTGTCATTATCCTTATAAAAAAATTGTCATATATTATACTATATTAATATTATACTATATATTACTTGTTGCATAATGAGATCAGAAGTTTAGAATTCTATGAAAGCAGTTATATATTTTTTCAGTCATTGGTCTTTATATTATATATATATATATATATATATATATATTTGTGTAAAAGCAATTCAAAAAACGTTTTCTGATTTTGTATTGATTTTGTTTGTTACCATTATCCCTAATTGTTTCCTAGAGTTTTTATATTTAATTTAAATTCTCAGGTCTTTTACTCCAGTATTTTTCTTCAACATTTCTGCCTCAACGTTGTTGTTATGATTCATTCCTGGTGTGACAGCGCCCCCTCTGGTGATGTTGTGTTGATGCTCTGAGGGGTTTTGTTCAGCTCCACTGGTGGTTTGTGTTATTGTGTCTCTGGCACAGTAATACACAGCAGTGTCTTCAGGCTGCACATTCACTCCATTTAGAGTCACTGTGTTGCTGGAAGAGTCCGAACTGATGCTGAACTTGTTCTTCAGGGAAGCTTTGTAAAACGGGTTGTATCCAACACGATGGTATCCAATCCACTCCAGTCCTTTCCTGCAGGCTGTCTGATCCAGTGTGTCCAGTAGCTGCTAACAGAATAAGAGACCTGACAGGTGATGGTCAGACGCTGATCTGGCTGCACAGTCGCAGAGGCTGGCTGTGTCAACTGTTCACCCTTCACACCTGTGAAACAACAAAGAAAATGCTGATTATTAAATCACACTCAAACAGATCAACTGCTGACTTTGATAAATGCACAGAGAGAGACTCACATCCAGCTGCCAACAGCAGCAGCAGAGCTGCAGAGAACATGGTTAATGTTGAAAGTCAGGTGCAGAGAACTCCACTGACAGTATGATGTGATGGTTTTATAGCTGAGGAACAAAGAAGAACTCTGAATTTGCATAGAATCAAACATGTGAAGCATCACTGTTGATCTCACTGGAGCCAGGAGAGTGGAAACCTACAGTCAAATCGTGTTTTACATGTGAAGTTCAGCACATGCAAAACCGTTTGGAAGAATACAGATTAATTTCACAAGATAAAATCAATCAGTGGATCTTGATGAGGAGGACAAGAAAAATCCAAAAGAAAGCTCTGAAATCTAATGAACTGCATCAGGGATCAAATAAATCAATCGATCTAGGAGAGGAAAGAAGTCAAAATTTTGAGGACAGCAGCCCAAACCAAAACACAAGATAACCCGGTCAAAGACATGAGGGGCCCACTGGACACTTTAACAAAACACTCTCTGGTTGAGGACAGATGGAGAAGTGGTTTTGTTGTCTGTGGAGGTTTTTGCACAGCTGTTCCTCTCTCTGGAGTCACTGTGTTTCTCGAGCACAGAAGAAAACAGCAGAATCCTCTGCTGTCAGGCTGCTGATCTGCAGGTACTGAGTGCTGCTGGACACGTCTTCAGTCATCACGTAACCACTTTTGAAAGAGCTTCTATAGCTAGCAGAGTTAGAACCTGCATCCATCCTCCCGATCCACTCCAGAGCTTCCCTGGTCTCTGTCGTATCCAGTGGATATTGTAGCTGGTCATGTCAAACCTGAAATGGTGCAGGACATCTTCACTGTCTCTCCAGGTCTTTTACTTCAGGCTGAGACTGATCCAGTCTTTCACTCCAAACACCTGAAAGACAATAGAAATACACCAACAAACAGGTCAAGCCCATTCTGGACCTGTCCACAGAAGTAACAGCAGCCCTGATGTTCTCAGCAATCAGCACGACAGACATCCACCAGACACTGAAGATTTGCATCAGGGGGTCAGGAGGACTGGCTCAAACAGGCTCAAACAGGCTCCAGGAAACCATCCAACAGTTAGTACTCCTCTAATGACTGTTTGACCCAAAGACTAACAATTCAGCAAATGGTAAATAATATTTTTAAGAGTTTGGATGGGGAAAAAAAATCTAAAAACACATTCATTAAAAACAAGAATATTTACTGGTTTGTATTCATTCATTATCTAACAAAACTTAAAAGATGAGATCATCCCATTTTATTTTGAAGACACAGGAATGACGTCTCACAGTGTTCATTTTTGTGTGAGCAGTACTGTGTAAAACTGCTCCAAGCTTCTTTCAAACGTTCTGGTGCGTTTCAAGAACAAGAACAAAGAGTTTGTGCAGACCTCCCTCTCTGTTATATTTGTTGCAAAGCACAAAGAAATCTTAAGGAAGAAGGCGTTGAAAGCAATCTTGGTGTGATGGCACCTCTTGTGGAGATCTTGTTTTGATGCTCTGAGGGTTTTGATCAGCTCCCTGATAAGTATTCAGTTATTTTTGAAAAATTGTGATGTTATTCTCATTTATTTGAAAAGGAAATAATTGTATTTTGAAAGAAGATGAAATATAGATGTGATCAGACCAGGAAATATGAGGGTGTGTTTTTGTACAGAGCTGCTGAACTGACTTCAGTCACTGTGACCATCGAGCACAAGAATAAAAAGCAGAATCTTCAGTCTTCAGGCTGTTCATCTGCAGATTCAGCTGTGCTCTGTTGTCGTCTCTGGAGATGATTAAACCGGCCTTTGACTGACTCAGAGTAGTACTGGCTGCTGCCAGTGCTGATAGCACTGATCCACTCCAGTCCTTTTCCAGGAGCCTGTCTGACCCAGTTCATCCAGTAGCTGCTGAATGTGAATCCAGAGGCTGAACAGGTCAGTGTGTGAGATTCTCCAGGTCTTTTAACCACTGGTTCAGACTGGGTCAGAGTCTGAGCATCAAACCTGTTTAGAAGATGAAACATCAAGTTAATCAGCTGATGACAAAAAGTCTGTCCACAATCAGGATGAGAGTGAAGATCTTCACCTGCCCAGCAGATAGAAGCAGCAGTCCTGTCCTACAGTCCATCATGTTCAACTGTGTGTCCCCTTTCTCTGTCCTCCTCTCTGCTCTCACATAAGTAGACGTGGAACACATCTGAGTTTTGCATCGACTCCTCCTCACTAAAGAACTGGATTTGATTGTGATGCCTCCTCCTCTTTGGATGAGGTGCGTTTATAATCTGAGACTTTAAATTTCATCTAACTAATAGTGCACCAGTGGTCCCAGTACTGAGTTCTGAGGTACCCCACATTTCACACCAACCAGTTCCAATCAAGCTTCAAATGAAAACTGTTGGAGAGAAAGCCCCTCAGAACATGCCCAGGGAAAACCCTCAATTTAGTGTTTTTAAAACGTATTCCAGATTCCATGCAGTCACTGACATATGAGTATATTCTGCATAAAACCTTTCTTCAAATACTTAATTTACATCATGAAATAAAGATACACTTTTTCCATGAGTCATTACTTGATCATGAATGTTCAAGTGAGAATATAAAACACTGATCTATGTTTAAAAATCATGTACGCGTCTGTGCACTTTTAGTTTATACATGTTAAAATAAGCAATTGAGATCATCAAAGAAATCACTGAGAAAAAAATGTATTATTGCTGCTGTGTCTGAATGGAACTATTTCACATTTACTTACAATTTAATGAGGAGATTAAAAAGTTATGATGCTCCAGAAGCAGTCATCATTAATAATATAAATTGGTCATTTAATGAGTGCAAATTACATCCAAAAATGTTTTTATCCCTTTACAATTTTTTCTTTAAAAAAAATTGTGCAAAACCTCTACAGATTCTATATCACATTTAAATTCTTATGTTCTCAAAGTACTAATCTAAAGCATTTGTCCTCAACATTTCTACTGAACCTCAACATGTCTGGGTGATAAATCATTCCTGGTGTGACAGCGCCCCCTCTGGTGATGTTGTGTTGATGCTCTGAGGAGTTTTTGTTCAGCTCCACTGATGGGTTGTGTTATTGTGTATCTGGCACAGTAATACACAGCAGTGTCTTCAGGCTGCACATTCACTCCATTTAGAGTCACTGTGTTGCTGGAAGTCTCTAAACTGATGCTGAACTTGTTCTTCAGGGAAGCTTTGTAATATGGGGTGCATCCAGCACAATTGTATCCAATCCACTCCAGTCCTTTCCCTGCAGGCTGTCTGATCCAGTTTGTACCATAGCTGCTGAGAGAATAAGAGACCTGACAGGTGATGGTCAGACGCTGACCTGGCTGCACAGTCACACAGAGGCTGGCTGTGTCAACTGTTCACACTTCACACCTGTGAAACAACAAAGAAAATGCTTATAAATTATTATAAAATCACACTGAAACAGATCAACTGCTGACTTTGACAAATCCATAGAGAGACTCACATCCAGTTGCCAACAGCAGCAGCAGAGCTGCAGAGAACATGGTTAATGTTGAAAGTCAGGTGCAGAGAGACTCCACTGACAGTCTGATGTGATGGTTTTATAGCTGAGGAACAAAAAAGAACTCTGAATTTGCATAGAATCAAACATGTGAAGCATCACTGTTAATCTGACTGGAGCCAATAGAAGAGTGGAAACTACAGTCAAATCATGTTTTACATATAAAGGTCTGCTGTTAGTTACCTTATTGTAACCTTTTAAAATATTCATGAAATTCCTGTTTAAGGTTTTGTGGAAATTTACTATGAAATCTACTGTGAAACTTACTGTGTATCAATATCAATATCAATCTTATTTATATGTCACTTTTCATACGCTAGGTAGCACAAAGTGCCTCACAAAGGATAAAAACAGCAAAGAGAACAAGAGAATCAAGAAAAGGACCAACACACACATGCATACAACACACTTACACACACACCCACACACACAAACAAGCTTAGACAAGCTGAGACATGGCTGGGCACCGAGACCTGAAGCGAAGGAGACGCCACCTTTGGAGGCCCACCAGGCCGAGGGAGGTCACGGTCCGTGACCACAGGCGGTACCGCCACAAAGACCACCCCGACCCGGACAGACCGGAGGCTCCACACCAAAGCACAGAGCCCCCTAACCACCCAGGCCAGGGTCGACAATGGGACAGCACCCCCAGCGGTAGACCGGAAACATCTCCCAGCCTGGCAGGCCCCATGAGGAAACACCATGAGGAAACACTGGAGCTAAAAACTGAAGGACTGAAACAGTAAATGGGATAAAAGGTATAAAAGCTAAAAACATGAGGAACTAAGAATTGAAGGAGTAAAACAGTACTAAGACTAAAACAGACTAAAACAGTAATGGGATAAAAGGTGTAAAGACTAAAACTGAGAGAACGAATTGAGGGAGTAAAACAGTAAAAGTGTCAAGTAAAATAAGGATAAGACATAAAAAAGCATGAGGACATAAAATAAATTAAAAATA
>NW_026622014.1:0-21899 GCF_003711565.1 Takifugu flavidus | reverse complement strand
AGGTTTGCAGGAGGTGTGAGGAGATGTGAGGAGGTGTGAGGAGTGTGTGCACGATGTGTGACGAGGTGGGCAGGAGGTGTGATGAGGTGTGGATGAGTTGTAGGAGATGTGCAGGAGGTGTGAGGAGGTGTATGGAGATGTGCAGGAGGTGTGTGAGGAGGTGTGCAGGATGGTGTGAGGAGGTGTGCAAGAGGTGTGAGGATGTGTGGCAGGAGGTGTGAGGATGTGTGGCAGGAGGGTATAAGAGGTGTAAGGAGATGTGCAGGAGGTGGTTAGAGTGTGCAGGAGGTGTGGGATGTGTGGCAAGGAGGTGGGCAGGAGGTGTGAGGAGGTGTGCAAGAGGTGTGAGGGGTGTGAGGAGGTGTGCAGAGGAGGTGTGAGGAGGTGTATGGAGATGTGCAGAGGTGTGAGGAGGTGTGCAGGAGGTGTGGAGGAGGTGTATGGAGATGTGCAGGAGGTGTGAGGAGGTGTAAGGAGATGTGCAAGAGGTGTGAGGAGGTGTGAGGAGGTGCAGGAGATGTGCAGGAGGTGTGAGGAGGTTATGGAGTGTGCAGGAGGTGGATGAGGTGTTGCAGGAGGTGTGAGGAGGTGTGGCAAGAGGTGTGAGGAGGTGTGCAGGAGGTGTGAGGAGGTTTGCAGGGGTGTAAGGAGGTGTAAGGAGATGTGCAGGAGGTGTGGAGGAGGTGTGAGGAGTGTGCAGGAGGTGTGAGAGGTGTCATGAGGTGTGCAGGAGGTGTGAGGAGGTGTGGCAGAGGTTGCAAGAGGTGTGAGGAGGTGTGAGGAGGTTGCAGGAGGTGTAAGGAGGTGTAAGGAGATGTGCAGGAGGTGTGAGGAGGTGTGAGGAGGTGTGGCAGGAGGTGTGAGGAGGTGTGCAGGAGGTTGGCAGGAGTGTGAGGAGGTGTGAAGGGTGTAAGATTTAGATGTCAGGAGGTGTGAGGAGTTTGGAGGAGGTGTGAAGAGGTGTAAGGAGATGTGCAGGAGGTGTGAGGATGTTGGAGATGTGCGGAGGTGTGAGGAGGTTGCAGGAGTGTGAGGAGGTGTGCAAGAGGTGTGAGGAGTGTATGGAGATGTGCAGGAGGTGTGAGGAGGTGTATGGAGATGTGCAGGAGGTTGTGAGGAGGTGTAAGGAGATGTGCAAGAGGTGTGGGAGTGTGAGGAGGTGGCAAGGAGATGTTGCAGGAGGTGTGAGGGGGTGTATGGAATGTGCAGGAGTGTGAGGAGGTGTGCAGGAGGTGTGAGGAGGTGTGAGGAGGTGTGAGGAGTTTTGCAGGAGGTGTGAGGAGGTGTGATGAGGTGTGAGGAGGTGTAAGGAGATGTGCAGGGGTGTGAGGAGGTGTATGGAGATGTGCAGGGAGGTTGAGGAGGTGTGCAGGAGGTGTGAGGAGGGTGCAAGAGGTGTGAGGAGGTGTGCAGGAGGTGTGAGGAGGTGTGAGGAGATTTGCAAGAGGTTTGAGGAGGTGGAGGAGATGTGCAGAGGTGTGCAGGAGGTGTGAGGAGGTTTTGCAAGAGGTGTGAGGAGGTGTTGAGGAGATGTGCAGGAGGTGTGAGGAGTGTATGTGGAATGGTGCAGGAGTTGTGAGGAGGTGTATGGAGCTGTGCAGAAGGTGTGAGGAGTGTGCAGGAGGTGTGCAGGAGGTTGTCAGGAGGTGTGAGGTGTATGGGAGGTGGTGCAGGAGGTGTGAGGAGGTGTGCAGGAGGTGTGCAGGAGGTTGATGAGGTGTGAGGAGGTGTGAGGAGGTTTATGGAGATGTGCAGGAGGTGTGCAGGAGTGTGAGGAGGGGTTTATGGAGATGTGCAAGGAGGTGTGGGAGGTGTGCAGCAGGTGTGAGGAGGTGTTAGGAGGTGTGAGGAGGTTTGCAGGAGGTGTGAGTAGGTGTTAGGAGGTGTAAGGAGATGTGCAGGAGGTGTGAGGAGTTTATGGAGATTGCAGGAGGTGTGAGGAGGTGTGCAGGAGGTGTGAGAGTGGTCAAGAGGTGTTGAGGAGGTGTGCAGGAGGTGTGGGAGGTGTGTGAGGTGTGAGGAGGTGTGAGGAGATTTGCAAGAGGTGTGAGGAGGTGTGAGGAGGTGTATGGAGATGTGCATGAGGTGTGAGGAGTGGTATGGAGATGTGCAGAGGTGTGAGGAGGTGTGCAGGAGGTGTGAGGAGTGTGCAAGAGGTGTGAGGAGGTTGCAGGAGTGGAGGAGGTGTGAGGAGGTATGAGGAGATTTGCAAGAGGTGTGAGAGGTGTGATGAGATGTGCAGGAGGTGTGCAGAGGTGTGAGGAGGTGTATGGAGATGTGCAGGAGGTGTGAGGAGGTGTGCAGGAGGTGTGAGGAGGTGTGCAGAGTGTGGAGGTGTGTTTGCCAGGAGGGTGGTGAGGAGGTGTGAGGAGGTATGAGAGATTTGCAAGAGGTGTGAGGAGGTGTGAGGAGATGTGCAGGAGGTGTGCAGGAGTGTGAGGAGGTGTATGGAGATGTGCAGGGGTTGAGGAGGTGTGCAGCAGGTGTGAGGAGGTGTGAAGGAGGTGTGAGGAGGTGTGAGGAGGTTTGCAGGAGGTGTGAGGAGGTGTGAGGAGGTGTAAGGAGATGTGCAGGAGGTGTGAGGAGGTGTATGGAGATGTGCAGGAGGTGTGAGGAGGTGTGCAGAGGTGTTAAGTAGGTGTGCAAGAGGTGTGAGGAGGTGTGCAGGAGGTGTGGAGGAGGTTGAGGAGGTGTGAGGAGGTGTGAGGAGATTTGCAAGAGGTTGGAGGAGGTGTGCAGGAGGTTTGAGGAGGTGTGCAGGAGTGTGAGGAGGTGTGAGGAGATTTGCAAGAGGTGTGAGAGTGTGTGAGGAGGTGTATGGAGATGTGCAGGAGGTGTGAGGAGGTGTATGGAGCTGTGCAGAAGGTGTGAGGAGGTGGTGAGGAGGTGTATGGAGTGTGCAGGAGGTGTGTGAGGAGGTGTGTGCAGGAGGTGTGCAGGAGGTGTGAGGAGGTGTAAGGAGATGTGAGGAGGTGTATGGAGATGTGCAGGAGGTGTGAGGAGGTGTGCAGGAGAAATGACATTTAATTCATCAGCTCTTTAAAAATGAAACGGGGCAGAGTCCTTTCACCATGTTGGCCTGTGGAAAACCAGTGTTGTGGGCCCGATGGACCAGCGTCCCCGTCGTTGCCGGACCACCGTTGGCCACCAGTTGGGTTTTGGGATCAAAGTGGGGGCGTTTCCTGTATCCGGTTCTCCTCACGGATCCATGACTACAACATGTTGCTGCAAGTGCAGAGACGTTTGCTCTGGAAAGAACTTTAGAGCACATTCAGTGCTGCAGGATGAGGGGCTGGAAAGGTGCCAGTTCTTTTCTCACTGCAGGGAACAGTTAAAAAAGGCAGCTTAAACTCTGAAAACATGAAAATGATACAGAGACATCATTGATTTATTGATTCATTTGTTATTCAGAATGGATTAGAAATGTTCCTGTTTGATAAAAATGCAGTGAATTGGGATTATTTAACTCCAACCTCTCCAGATTATTTACCTTCATCACAGTCTCATCACTATTTCTGATGTTTCCTCAGGATGACGAGGACAGAGCAGAGTCCACAGCGCCCAGCTGGGTGTCCCTGAAGAGTGACCAGTCAAAGATGGAATATAAACTTCAGAAGTTCAGAGGAAATGTAAGAAAACTAAAGCGTGATGATGTTTGTGTGTGCCCCCTTTTAACTTTGGTATCAGACCTCAAGGCTCACCTTTAAAGTAAGGTTTTCTGAACCACATAACTCTGCCTTAGAACATTTCACAACCATAAAAAACATCATTTTGTAGGTATTAGCCTCCACTATCGTGAAAAATGAAATTAATGAAACGGTGCCCAACATGTCAGGTGCTCGCTCCCATTAACTCCCATGTTAATTTTAGTGTGGTAAATCTTTTAAAACTGAAAATTGCTTGTGTTTTTAACTGGTCATTTCTCCTACATGGGTTAACATCATCTCACAAAAATTCCTAGGCATATATTTTAAAGTTTCCCAACAATATCCATCATTGCAGAGTGCTCCAGCTCTCCATTTAGATACGGATGGGTAAGACATGGCAGGTCTGTGGCAGCTTGTTCTGCCACACTGTTCCACCACATGTCATGAAAATTCATTAAAAAGTCTATTTTTAAGGCTCCTGGTTCTAATAAACCCATAGACAACAATATCAGTCATTTCTAAATGGTTGAAATAAGCTTTTGAATACGCGTGACCTCTGTGCTATTTAATGATCAGTTTCAGAGACCAGACGACTGTATTTGGAGCATAAATGGAGAACTTTTGTTCTATTCTATGAGTTTATATTCCTGATTTGGCACTTTTATTTTTAACATAAATTCACAATGAGGAAAAGCCACTAAACACTTAAATCAAATACACTTTTCTCCAACTAAACGAGCTTGTTAGAACGTAAATAACTTTATATTTTTTGCTCAGTGTTCATTCAATCTTCAGCTGTCAGAGCAAACTGAAAGTAGAAGTGACGCAGCCTTTCTTAGGCGTTGCTAACGCCCAGTAGACATGTATAACCACTATTCCCATTTTTGACAGCTATCAGAAACGCTCTGCTTCCATTGGAGATTCCTCCTGTCCCGAGGGTGAAAAGAAACGGAGAACTGAACTGCAGACCGCCGACCTGAACAACAGCGTCTCACGTAAGCTCGTACATTTGTATTTATAAGATACTTTTGGGTCGGAATAAAGGAACAACTTGTGTATTTACAATGTGCAAGAGAAGATCCAGAGAGCTCTTGTTTGGTTCCACTGGAACCCCTGGACCCTCTTCAGACCTTCCTAAATGCTTAGACAGTATTTAGCAACATTTAGTCATTTAGTTCTGGAAAGTGTTAAAGAGCTGAAGGCAGGTGACCTTTACAGGACAATGGGTCTGCTGAGTATGATGTGTTTGGAGAAGGTTTGATGTGTTTTTCTAAATATCATCCAGCTTTTACCAGCTGTTTAGTCCAAGCAAACTCTTGGAAGACATGGAAATGGTTGTTATAGACTAAATTACATTGAAACCCAATGAAATAAAAGAATAGGTGTAGATAAGAAGACATAACATTTAAACTGACAGTGAGATGGGTCATTACCCGACTGTTGCTTCGATCATTCAAACATGACAGAATATTTTCCAGTTGAGGACGTCTGTGTTACTGCTGTAGATGACAATTGTAAAAGGATTTAAAAGATTGTTTGTTTTAGAGGGTGGTGAACTGCAGGAGGTGATAGAAGGTCATAAGATCAGTCTGAAGAGAAGATGTGAACATGTGACTGAAGGAACTCATGAAGCAGGAAGTGGAACCCTGCTGAACAAGATCTACACTGAGCTCTACATCACTGAGGGACAAAGTGAGGAGGTGGACACACAACATGAGGTGAGACAGCTTGAGAGAACCTCCCAGAAGAACATCCAGGACACTCCAATCAAGTGCCAGGACCTCTTCAAAGTCTTATCTGAGCAACAGAGACACATCAGAGTGGTTCTGACCAACGTGTCGCCGGCGTTGGAAAAACCTTCTCAGTGCAGAAGTTCAGTCTGGACTGGGCAGAAGGTTTGGAGAACCAAGACATCAGTCTGGTGCTTCCGCTCTCATGCAGGGAGCTGAACTTGATCAGAGATGAGCAGCACAGTCTTCTCTCACTGCTTCATGTTTTCCATCCAACATTACAGAAGATCAGAGCAGAAGATCTGACTGTCTGGAAACTTCTGTTCATCTTTGATGGCCTGGATGAAAGCAGATTTTCACTGGGTTTCAACAACCATCAGCTCATCTCTGATGTCACACAAGTATCGTCCATTGACGTGCTCCTGGTGAACCTCATCCAGGGGAACCTGCTTCCCTCAGCTCTCATCTGGATCACCTCCAGACCTGCAGCAGCCCATCAGATTCCTCCCTGGTGTGTTGACAGGATCACAGAAGTACGAGGCTTCACTGACTCCCAGAAGGAGGAGTACTTCAGGAGGAGGTTCAGTGATGAAGATCTGTCCAAGAGAATCATCTCACACATCAAGGCCTCCAGGAGCCTCCACATCATGTGTCTGATCCCAGTTTTCTGCTGGATCACTGCTATAGTTCTGGAGGACATGATGAGCAGAGACCAGAGAGGAGAGCTGCCCAAAACCCTGACTGACCTCTACTCACACTTCCTGAGGGTTCAGATAAAGAGGAAGAAGCAGAAGTATGGAGGAAAGCAGAGACCAGAGGAACTGACTGAGGCTGACAAAGAACTCCTTCTGAAGTTGGGTCGGCTGGCGTTTGAACATCTGGAGAAAGGAAACATCATGTTCTACTCAGAAGACCTGGAGCAATGTGGACTGGACGTCTCCGAGGTGTCGGTGTACTCAGGAGTTTGTACAGAGATCTTCAAGAGAGAGAGTGTGATCTTCCAGAAATCAGTCTACTGCTTTGTTCATCTGAGCATTCAGGAGTTTCTGGCTGCCGTCTTCATGTTCCACTGTTACACCATCAATAAAAGGATTATTGAGTCTTTCCCAAAATATTTGAAACCAAAGGACTTTTTCCGGTTTGCTGGGTTGTATAATTACGATCCAGCCACATCTCTTGATGACTTCCTCAGGAGAGCACTAATGAAATCTCTCAAAAGTGAAAATGGCCACCTGGACTTGTTTGTTCGCTTCCTTCATGGTCTCTCTCTGGAGTCCAATCAGAGGATCTTGGGTGGATTGTTGGATCAGACGGAGAACCACCCAGAAACCATCCAGAAGGTCCTCAACAACCTGAAGGAGCTGAACAGTGATGAAATCTCCCCAGAGAGAAGCATCAACATCTTCCACTGTCTGATGGAGATGAAGGATCAGTCAGTCCATCAGGAGATCCAAGAGTTCCTGAAGTCAGGGGAGATATCAGAGAGGAGACTGTCAGTGATCCACTGTTCAGCTCTGGCCTACCTGCTGCAGATGTCAGAGGAGGTTCTGGATGAGCTGAACCTACAGCTGTACATCACCTCAGTGGAGGGACGACGTCGCCTGATTCCAGCTGTGAGGAACTGCAGGAAGGCCGAGTAAGTAAAGATTTCTGGGGCCGGACATCGGCGTTTAAATCAAGCGAGTGGATCATGTCAGGTAGCAATACCCCCTCCAGTGGTCATTCCTTCAATTCTTTATCTCCATTGCAGCATCCATAAATTAAAAACAACAACAATTCATCTAGAAATGTTCAACACTGGCTGGATATAAGTTCAAAGGTCAATCCAGACAAACCAACATGAGGCAGGAATAATAGGAGCCACAAGTTAACTGACTATCATGAAATTACTGTCATGTCATTAAATACCTTTTGTTTGTTTGTATACATCGTATTCTAACAACAGAAAAACACATTTTAACTAATGACTCGTGACTATTTTGCTTCATTAGTTCAACGTAAAAACAGCCGGCCTCGTTGGTTTAAATGGGTGTTTTAGGTCTTTGTGGCGGTTCCGTTTGGAGCCTTTATGTGACCCACAAAGTTGTTGGACCCTTTCCACACCCGTTAGGTGGCAACTTCATCACTAGCAACAAAAGGTGCAGTGAAAATGATTTGAAGGGAAACAGGCAGATAGAACAGAAGCTGAGGGCAATCGATGCAACCAGAGACTCTGATGTCATCGATCGGATCGCTGAATTAAGACCTGACGCACCATCGTACAAATTGGATGAAATGCAAAATATCCAAAGAGCGATAGACAGATAAAAAGATGCACGTTTCTTTAAACCATTGCTACAATCATTTTAAATATTGAGTAATTATGAGCTGTTCTAAAATAGACAAATTTGAGAATAATTCAGTTGCATTTCAGATCTGATGGTCGTTCAAACTGTTGCTCTACGGTGTTGAATTTAGCTTTTCCAGGAAATGAGCTACATTTGTGTTGAGGTAGATTCTCAGATAAGTTGATGAGAAATCCCAAAGTTTGACTCACTATTTTTGTTTCATACACAACAGACTGTCTGGTAGTGTTCTTTCAACGAGTGATTGGGAAGTTGTGGCCTCAGCAATGACGTCAAACCCTTCTCATCTACGGGAGCTGAGCTTAAGCGAGAACCAAAGCCTGACAGATGATGCAGTAAAGTTACTGTCTTCTGCAATGATGCATCCAAACTGCAGACTGGAGACGCTCAGGTCAGGAGGCCTCTGTTGGTCTTTTCTAAATTTCTTTACATTTTCTGCTTTCTCTTCATTCTGATTTAGAATGTGTTTTTATTTGCCCCATTTATTCCTTTTTCAGGCTGGTGAACTGCAGGTTATCAGAGATCAGCTGTGGCTCTCTGGCCTCGGCGCTGAGGTCCATCCTTCCCATCTGAGGGTTCTGGACCTGAGTGAGACCCTGCAGGATCCAGCAGTGAAGCTGCTCTGTGGTGCTCTCCAGGATCCTCTCTGTGAGCTGGAGACTCTCAGGTCAGTCAGAGATGATCCAGTACTTTCCCGGTGTAACTAGTTAGACAACAACTGTTTCCATGTTTGATCTTTGTTATAAACGTAGTGTTACAGTTCTCAGAAAAAAGACCACACAGGACAGATTTGCAGTATTAAATTGGTTGTGGAAATCTGTCCCATGTGAGGATGGTCATCAATGACTAGAAAGGAAGTACCAGTTGTAGATTTGTCTTGTTTTATTTCAGGCTGGCCACAAAACCGCCCAAACATTCAGACCAATCAAAAATGGTTCTTCCTGTCTTTTAAAGATCAGAAGGAAAACTAGCAAACCCCAAAAGAAAGCTGCTGCAGTGTGCCATGCCCCTTCTCTCCTGAGAAAAGCCATCCCAAAAAAGAGAAAAGCCCAAGTGTGAAGTGAGCCCCCTGTTAAACCTTGGTACCGAAAGCCTGCAGTCATTCTCATCTTAGGTGGCTTCATTCCAGCCAGAAGCCCAAACCTGCCTCCCTCTTAAAGGGGCAGCAGGTCAGTCCAACCACAGAAACCTTCATGAAGATCTGAAGCTTTCAGCATCCACAATTGTTGCACCTCACTTCCATTGGAGTCCAAATCAGAAGTCAGCAAGTTGATTCTACACCGATTCTACACAATGCAACCATTTTAAAAAGGTTTCCATCCATACGTTTTCACACATTTTTATATAAATCTGTTTGTTCATCGCCTCCTTCTTTTGTAATGGTCATTAAAGAAAATGACCTTATTTGAGTTTTTCTCCTCACAAATATGACTTTCTATGAACGATGCAATAAATGCAGCTTGCAATCTAAGACAATATGGAAGTATGTGTTGTTACGTTGTCTCCCCCTAGGGGATGACCCAGGCAATAACTGTTTTCTTTTCTCCCTGTGACCAGGTGTTCCTGGTGAGGCTAATTGGCCACTGTCCTACTTAAGGCCACAGATGCGGCGTGCTCAGGCCCTCTTGCTTTCCTGCCACTGCTGCTCCTGAGTTTACCTGCCTGACTGCTGATCCGTGGATCCCCTCACGCCCGCTGGCAGAGCTTCCTCGGCTTTGTTTGGAGTTAGGGTTTGGTGGTTTTGTGTTAGGGTTAGAGGGTCGGCTCCCTATCCGACGGTCCCTCTTTGGGCTGGTAGAGGAGGCCGCCCTTTCTGTTATACTTGTTTTAGTTCTCTGCCAGATGGGATGTGTTTCTGTTGGTGTATTATATTGCTGTGGGACCCTACCTCATAAAGTTCACCTAGAAAGTCTACCCGCTCTGTGGTGTGTTTTATGTGCGTCCCTTTACCTTTCGGGTTACTAACAAGGTACGGTCGTAACATAAATTGGGGGCTCGTCCATTTTTTGTGACCTGCTGTGTTTCTAGTGTATAAACTCTATGGGATGGAGTTTAAACTGCAGGACTTTTTGGACGCTCCGTCGGTGGAGGCGATCCATAGTTACACAAAAGAGAATGTGTTTGCGATTGCGGAGTACTATGGGCTAGAGGTAAGTAGACAGGCTAAGAAACAGGTTTTGGTGCGGGACATATGTGCGCAACTTGTGGCAAGGGGAATCATACCGGCACCAAAAGTCAGTGCTGAGCCTGTGCCTCACTCAGTGGGTGAGTCTGTGAGGCTTAAGGAACTTGAGGTGGAGTTACAACGCTTGTCAATTAGGGAAAAAGAGCTCCAATTGGCAAACGAATTGGAAATGAGGAAACTCGAACTGCGAATGCGAGAGATGGAGTTGGGCGCAGCTAGTAGAGCCACAGAATTTGATGTCACCAAGTATATCCGTTTGGTGCCGCCTTTTAATGAGGGGGATGTGGATAAATATTTTGTGCTCTTTGAACGAGTTGCAACCACCTTAAAATGGCCTCGGAATATGTGGACGTTATTGCTCCAAAGTGTGCTGGATGGTAAAGCGCAGCAGGTATATTCCTCACTTTCTCCCGATGATTGTGGAGATTATGACCGAGTTAAATTGGCTGTGCTTAGGGCTTACGAGCTGGTGCCAGAGGCGTACCGACAGAGGTCCCGGAGGCTGAGGAAGAGACATGATCAGACATTTACTGAGTTTGTTCGGGAAAAAGAAACCCTGTTTGATCGTTGGTGTCTCTCCAGTGGTGTAACGGATTTTGGTGAGTTAAAGCACTTGGTCCTGATGGAGGACTTTAAGAATTGTCTCCCCGAGGCTGTGTCCACGTTTCTAAATGAACATAAAACGTCGGATGTCTTTAAAGCAGCTATCCTTGTGGAGGAATACACTTTAACCCACAAGCCAGTGTTTTTGGATCGCCCTTTTAGTAAGGTGGGTGGTGGATACGCAAGTCGTGTGGTGTCTGAAGGTAGAGAAGCCTCAATTGGGGGTTTTGAGAGTGAAAGAAGACCTGCCTTCTTGGATACTTCCGAGGAAAAAGATAAGGGTGAATTATTTGGTAAAGGGGGAATAAAGTGTTTCTATTGTAAGGAAAAGGGCCATATTGTGGCCGAGTGTCCCGTGCTGGAACAAAAAGGGAGAAGAAAAGCAAAGCCTGTGAACCTAGTGAATTCGCGGAGTGACAACGTGGGATCGTCTGCGGGAGCCGTTGAGCTGGCTGATTTTGCTCCGTTTGTAATGGACGGATACGTGTCACTCCCAGGGCATGGTTCTGAAGTTCCGTTTTGCGCGACACCGCTGCCTCGCAGTCCTTCATCCTTGCGGGGGTGTTACCGCTGGGACCGGGTTCAGCGGTGGGCTCAGATGTGCCAGTGCTGGGGTTTGGAATGGAGGACTTGAATGTACCTTTGCATAGAGTCTGTATCCGATCTGACTTACTATCGGGGGAAGTGACTGTGGGGGTGCGTCCTGCCTTTCCAGTGCAAGGGGTTGCGTTTCTAATGGGGAACGACTTGGCCGGTGGCAAGGTCTTGGTAACTCCGGAGGTGACACCAGTTCCGATCGCCCAGTCACCAGACGAGCTAGCATGTAAGTTCCCGACCGTTTTTGCCGCCTGCGCCGTTACCAGGTCGAAATACCGGAAAGGTGAGGATGAGATCGGTCCGAGTGACAGTTTCCGTTGTGGCGGTGTGGACATGCCTCAGCCGACTAGTGGCACGGAAGTTGAAGTGGCCCCAAACCTGGAACGTTTGACTCTGTCTCGTCAGCAGTTGGCCGAGTGTCAGAGGGTAGATGCGTCACTGACTCCTTTATTTGAGAGGGTTGTGGCGACGGGGGCCGTGGATACTCTAACAACTGGGTTTTTCCTAAAAGATGGCATCCTGATGCGCAAGTTTACGCCGCCCTGTGTCTCTCCCGCAGAGGACTGGTGTGTTTCCACCCAAATTGTCGTGCCTCGTCCATATCGATCTGAGATCTTGAGCTTAGCTCATGAGACCCCTCTTTCCGGTCATTTAGGTGTTAGAAAGACCCATGACAGGATTTTGAGAAACTTTTTTTGGCCCGGGTTAAAGGGGGACGTGGCACAGTTCTGTAAGACATGCCATATGTGTCAGGTAGCTGGCAAACCTAACCAGGTGATTCCTCCGGCTCCGCTCTATCCAATACCGGTGATAGGCGAACCGTTCGAGCGAGTCTTGGTCGACTGCGTGGGTCCGCTTCCCCGAACAAAATCCGGGAACAAGTTTCTCCTTACGGTGATGTGTGCGTCGACACGTTTTCCTGAAGTGTTCCCTTTGCGGACGATCACTGCTCCAGTCGTTGTCAAGGCACTAACAAAATTCTTCTCCCTGTTCGGATTGCCTAGGGTGGTGCAAACGGACCAAGGAACGAATTTCACATCTCGCCTGTTTTCACAAGTACTACACCAGCTCCGTATCAAACATGTGTGCTCAAGTGCTTACCATCCCGAAAGCCAAGGTGCGCTAGAGCGTTTTCACCAAACGCTAAAGAGTATGCTGCGCACCTTTTGTCTTGAGTTTCAGAGGGATTGGGATGAGGGGGTTCACCGGCAAATGTTCGCGATACGGGAAGTAGTGCAAGAGTCCCTGGGTTTCAGCCCAGCAGAGTTGGTGTTCGGCCACCATGTTCGTGGACCACTGAGGTTGCTGCGGGAGGAGTGGCTTGACGAAGGAACTGAGAAGAATCTGCTGGACTATGTGTGTGACTTTCGAGAGAGACTCCGTCGGGTCCGCGAGATCGCTCGAGAGCATTTACAGACCGCAAAAGCGTATGAAGACCTGGTATGACCGGAACGCTACGAACCGAGTGTTTAAGGTCGGGAGTAAGGTCTTGGTGTTGCTTCCTCTACCGGGGTGCAGTTTGCAGGCTCGGTACAGCGGACCCTATGTCGTGAAGGAGAGACTGGGGGATCGCGATTATATCGTCGCCACTCCAGATCGCCGGCGAAGACAACGTCTCTGCCATGTAAACATGCTGAAGCCTTATCATGAGAGAGATGAACCTCTACCGCCTGTGGCTGGCAGTGAGGCTCCCGTGTCACTGACCAGTGCTGATTTGTCGCCGCGTGTCAGTCTGGTGACAGCTCCTGCCGTTGCGGAAGTCTCTGGTGGTGATAGGGACGACTCCCTGTCAATTGCGCTGACAGAGGGACGACTTTCGAACTCCGCTGCATTGCGACAACTCCCTTCTACGCTGTCTCATCTCACCGAGGCACAACGCGCAGATGTTGTATCTTTAATAACCTCGAGCCCAGAGCTCTTTTCTGACATTCCTTCTCAGACTCACCTGTTGGCACACGACATAAATGTGGAGGGTTCCGGTCCCATTAAACAGCCACCCTACCGGGCCAGCCCTGAGAAGCGTGCGCGTCTGAGGAAACAGGTCAGTTATATGCTGCAGCACGGTATTGCCGAGCCGAGTTCCAGTCCGTGGAGCTCTCCCTGCTTGCTGGCGGTGAAGGCCAACGGTGATGATCGTTTCTGCACAGATTATCGAAAGGTAAATAATGTGACGAAACCAGACAGTTATCCCCTGCCTCGTATGGAGGATTGCATCGATCGCGTTGGGGAAGCTCGGTTTGTAACTAAACTGGATCTTCTGAAGGGGTACTGGCAGGTCCCACTGACCGAGCAGGCTAAAGAGATCTCTGCCTTTGTGACCCCCGATGATTTTCTTCAGTACCGAGTCATGGCGTTTGGTATGAGAAATGCACCCTCAACATTTCAGCGTTTGATGAACATCGTGCTGTCTGGACTGTCGTGTTGTAACGCCTATCTAGATGACGTAGTGGTGTGCTCTAGCTCGTGGGAGGAACATGTGGAGCATCTTTCGCAAGTATTCTCTCACTTTCAGGAAGCTGCTCTCACAATTAACCTCGCGAAATGTGAGTTCGCTCAGGCGACAGTTAAGTACTTGGGAAAAGTGGTGGGGGGAGGTCAGGTTCGTCCGGTGCAGGCGAAAGTTGAGAGCATTTTAAATTTCCCCATTCCAACTAACCGAACCAAGCTGCGTCGTTATTTAGCGATGGTCGGGTATTATCGGGGGTTTTGCAAAAACTTTTCGGCTGTTGCTTCGCCCCTGACTGACTTGCTAAGCCCGAAAGTTACGTTCACCTGGACTGAACCCTGTCAGGTCGCTTTCCAGCAGACAAAGTCCCTGCTCGCCAATGCGCCCGTTCTATCCGCCCCACGATTTGACTGTCCGTTCAAGCTGGCGGTTGATGCCAGTGACTCAGGAGTGGGTGCCGTGCTCCTGCAGGAGGGTTCCGATGGGGTGGATCATCCCGTGTCTTTCTTTTCAAAGAAATTGGATTGCCACCAGAAGTGGTATTCGACCATTGAGAAGGAGGCACTGGCACTAGTACTGGCACTTGAGCACTTTGAGGTTTATGTGGGCTCGACCAGGTGGCCGGTTGTTGTCTTCACGGACCACAATCCGCTTGTCTTTTTAAACCGGATGCGGAACAAAAATCGCCGGTTAATGTGTTGGAGTTTGCGCCTTCAGCCGTTTACCCTTGAAATTAAACATGTGCGCGGACGTGACAACGTCTTGGCTGACGCGTTGTCGAGGCAATGACTCTACCCTTTTTTTCCTTCGCTCGTCTTTGTCTGCCCCTTTCTTTGTACTGTACCCTGTACTGCCATTTAAATTGTATTCAAGACTTTCCAGGGTCCAGTTAATTTTGGGTGGGGGTGTTACGTTGTCTCCCCCTAGGGGATGACCCAGGCAATAACTGTTTTCTTTTCTCCCTGTGACCAGGTGTTCCTGGTGAGGCTAATTGGCCACTGTCCTACTTAAGGCCACAGATGCGGCGTGCTCAGGCCCTCTTGCTTTCCTGCCACTGCTGCTCCTGAGTTTACCTGCCTGACTGCTGATCCGTGGATCCCCTCACGCCCGCTGGCAGAGCTTCCTCGGCTTTGTTTTGGAGTTAGGGTTTGGTGGTTTTGTGTTAGGGTTAGAGGGTCGGCTCCCTATCCGACGGTCCCTCTTTGGGCTGGTCGAGGAGGCCGCCCTTTCTGTTATACTTGTTTTAGTTCTCTGCCAGATGGGATGTGTTTCTGTTGGTGTATTATATTGCTGTGGGACCCTACCTCATAAAGTTCACCTAGAAAGTCTACCCGCTCTGTGGTGTGTTTTATGTGCGTCCCTTTACCTTTCGGGTTACTAACAAGGTACGGTCGTAACAGTGTATATAATAGTAGTGGAAGTAGCTCATAAAATAATACATTTGCTCTTCTCATCGAATCTCTCTGTTATTAAAGAAAAACCTGCTCTTAGTCAACAACATCTAAGAGATCAACCAAAAATCCTAATTTTATATAATCTAATATAAAACAGGAGAGAAGACTCTTTCTGCAGAGACACTGGTGGCAGGAATGCAGAAGTATCACCTGCTCAACTTGGAAGGTGGAGCAGAAACCACCAGCTGAGAAGGTCCTCAGCGAGAGGAAGTGGTGGAGAACCATGAAACTTGCTAAGCTCCACCTCAGCTCCAGAGACGGGCTGAGCTGGAGCTGTGGCACCAGGTATCGCCCAGAAGAGCCTCCAACAAACAAGCTCTTCTCTTGGGAGGAGAGGGCTTTGAATCTCAGCTCAGTGTGCTTGTCTCTAGTAGGTGGCAGCTGCACCTTTTCCTGAGGTCCTTGTTGATGCCCTGAGGGGAATTGATGCTCCTGCAATGTTTTCTGGCAGCATTGAGCTTGCAGTGGGGCAATCAAACACACTGTGGGGTGGCTCTCTTTCCTTCTCTCATCTGGAGAACAAGTGACACCAGCTGCCAATCATTGTTGGAGAAATGTGCAGTCAGGGGAACGATGCGTCCAGACTATAGCCACCCTTCCAGCATCCAGCAGTGTCTAAAACCTTTGATTTGGTTTCACCAGAGAGTGTAGGGATTGCAGGGTCGCTGCAGCATCGCCCACAAGCTGTCAGGAGTGGGTCGCTTTGTCCCAACTCCTGACAAGAGTTGAGTGCTATTGAGAAATGTGGTCTCACACACTTGGAAGGTATTTTGACCCACACACACTTAACATACGGTGTAGATCTTGTCCAACCACCCTGAAAGAATCCAAAATAGGAACATACGGCAGATAAGCCGGTGCAGGACCAGAGGTTTGTTGCTTGTAAGCTGTGTTTTGCTCTGGTACATGTTGATTTTTATTTGTCTTCTCTCAAAATAATTGTTATTTTAGCCTAAGTCGCTGCAGTTTATCAGAGACCAGCTGTGATTCTGTGGCCTCAGCTCTGAAGTCCAGCCTCTCCCATCTGAGGGTTCTGGACCTGAGTTGGAACCACCTGCAGGATCCAGGAGTGAAGCGGCTCTGTTCTGGACTGGAGAGTCCAAACTGTAAACTGGAGAGGCTCAGGTCAGTCTTCATTTTTCTACCTATATACCAGCTGCTAAGATGGTGAAGTGAGGCTGTTCTCAACACTGCTGTGATGCACCACATGAAAAAAATTCCTTGGAATATCGTGAATTCAGGTCTGACCCAACTAAGAACTAACGTAGGTTTAGTACTGATGCAGATAACATGCAGACCTGCACCGTATACCCTCATCCTGCATTTTTCAGATTGCTTTGCTGCAGCTTGTCAGAGATCAGCTGTGGCTCTCTGGCCTCGGCGCTGAGGTCCAATCCCTCCCATCTCAGAGAACTGGACCTGAGTCAGAACCAGCTGCAGGATTCAGGAGTGAAGCGGCTCTGTGGTTTTCTCCACTTTCCAAACTGCCGACTGGAAACTCTGAGGTAAACACCATTCTCAAAAATGTCCATTATTCCATCCGAGGGTCCTCACACTTTCTGAGTGTGTGTGTTGTGCCCAGTTCCTTCAGGAGGGAGGGCCACACGGGGAACACTTATTCATGATAAACTGATTTAAGGACAATGAAAAAGCCGACAGATGGTAACCAAAATTAGACAAAACTAGGTGAGGGTGCCTGGTAGACACCAGCCAACGAGGAGGGAGATGGTGAGGGAGACAGGAAGTCATCTAAGACAGGTTGTGCCTTTAAAGATGAGCCACAGGTGAGATGGATCTCCATGATGAGATGGGAGGGAAAGAGGTGGGAGAACCTGGGAAGAGTGAGGGCCAGAACAATATATATTCTCCTTTGGAACAGTGCAAACCTGAGAGGTTGGAATTGTGGTAATTACATATTACTATCATTTTTTAACCTGGAACTAAATTAAATATTTACAGATCATGCCTTTGATTAACCTTTCAGATTAATACTGGTTTCACTTATAACCTTATAAAAGTTTCCCTTCTTTATTTAGATTGATTAACTGCAGTTTATCAGAGATCAGCTGTGACTCTCTGGCCTCGGCGCTGAGGTCCAATCCCTCCCATCTCAGAGAACTGGACCTGAGTCAGAACCAGCTGCAGGATTCAGGAGTGAAGCTGCTCTGTGGTTTTCTCCAGGATCCAAACTGCCAACTGGAAACTCTGGGGTAAACACCATTCTCAAAAATGTCCATTATTCCATCCGAGGGTCCTCACACTTTCGGAGTGTGTGTGTGTTGTGCCCAGTTCCTTCAGGAGGGGGGGCCACACGGGGACCACTTATTCATGATAAATTGATTTAAGGACAATGAAAAAGCCGACAGATCGTATCCAAAATTAGACAAAACTAGGTGAGGGTGCCTGGTAGACACCAGTCAACGAGGAGGGAGATGGTGAGGGAGACAGGAAGTCATCTAAGACAGGTTGTGCCTTTAAAGATGAGCCACAGGTGAGATGGATCTCCATGATGAGATGGGAGGGAAAGAGGTGGGAGAACCTGGGAAGAGTGAGGGCCAGAACAATATATATTCTCCTTGGAACAGTGCAAACCTGAGAGGTTGGAATTGTGGTAATTACATATTACTATCATTTTTTAACCTGTAACTAAATTAAATATTTACAGATCATGCCTTTGATTAACCTTTCAGATGAATACTGGTTTCACTTATAACCTTATAAAAGTTTCCCTTCTTTATTTAGATTATGGGACTGCAGTTTATCAGAGATCAGCTGTGACTCTCTGGCCTCGGCGCTGAGGTCCAATCCCTCCCATCTCAGAGAACTGGACCTGAGTGGGAACCAGGTGCAGGATTCAGGAGTGAAGCTGCTGTCTGCTCTCGTAGAGAATCCACACTATGGGCTGGAGACATTGATTCAGTAGCTGGTTGAAGCCAGTCAACTCTCGCTCATCTGCTGCATCACTCACTGACCACTGGTGAAGAGCATCTGTGGAAACATCTGCCGTCTACTCCCTCCATAGATGAAAAATTCAGTTTTTAAAAAGCGCTGGTGGACTTTCAGAAGATCAGTCGATGGTCGACAAAGCAGAAGCAGCTTCGCCTTGAAGTTAAATTAGTTCCTGGTATCACACAATGCATCTTTATAAAGTTCTAAATGGCTCCTCGGCCACTCTTAGAAGCATGAAAACATTCTCTTAATTGTCTCTTCAAATGTCTGTATTATACGTTACTATTTTACATCATGCCTTCAGAATCTTTAGGGTTTAGTATTTACTGTCTCTGTGACATGGAGCATTGGAATATTTCAGCTGCAGCCAGCAAAAACCCATCAGAATGACGGCTATCGGTGGGAACCGCAGGTCATTTGACTTTAGTCAGTCTGTTCAATGTTATAGGATTTATTGCAATCTAATAAAAACTATGAATAAATGTGGGAAATAGGAAATAAAAAGAAGCAAAATGACCAAATAAAACTCCCATGAATAGTGTAAATGTAAAGATGTCAAGATGGAATATCAGCTTAAATTTAATCAAACATAAAGTGAAAAGGCCTCCTTTAAGTTTACTGCAAAAATAAACACTAAATCAAGAGCGACACGCGCCAAAAACGTCTCATTCTCTCTTCTGTCTCCACTCATTCTTTTATATTCTCTTAAGATAATGGGGACGGGGTCGTGTGATAACAAAACAACCTCATTGGGGACTATATTTTTGTTGCAAGAACTTTGGCTCTTCAGAAGTTTCTATGTTGGCTTCCACAGATTGTGCATCCACTAGAAACTCAGTGTTTTTGAGGAACTACCAGGAGCGGCTGGAGTGGAGCCCAATGACGCTATAGCTACATATAGCTACATATTGAAGAGAATTATTTTATCTTGTTAGCATCTTTTATCTTATTAGCATGTGTTATACTATATGTTTTTGTTTTATGTTACAGTTAGTTCAGAAGTTAGGGATAGTATATAATCCTTAGTAGGAATACACATAAGCAAGTCAGTTGACCCTTCTTTGACATGAATACTGCTTAGACAGTTGGAGCCAGGCAGACAGGAAATGGTAGACCCCCATCGTAAAACATGACAGCATAATTTACTGGTGATTGATAAGTTCCTGGACAGGAATATGACCTCTGACCTGGCCATCTGAGAAGACAATGGAGAAGAAGGACTGCACCAACACCAGATGAGGCAGGAAGAAGAAGATGAAGTCACCCAAGAAGAATTGGATTGAATTAGCATCAATAATTACATATGTCTTTCTATAAAAGACTGAGTCAAGGGATAGTTAGGTGGTCAGACTTCGTGCCCTGACAATGGACTCTGTTATTGTAGGGTTATGAACTGGCCCGGAGCTCTGTAATATTTGTATCTTGAATTGATTCTATTTGCTAAATACATTTTGAAATTGGCATTTGTTTACTTGAAGTCTTCATTTAAAGAACACGCGGATTGGCAGTGACACACGAGAGGTATTGCAATCCAACAATTTGGTGACCCCGACGTGATGAAGACAGAGAACTCATCTGAGGCGAAGAATTCAACAATGGTCACTTCGGAGGACAGCTGACGACAAAGGGATCCCTAATAAAAGGTAAGCAGACACCTGTTTAATCAAAAGTTCTGCACATTGGCAATTTCCAAAAATTTGTCATCACTGTCAATTGAAGTGTCCTAGTTATAAATTCCAGATAAAAATATAGAAAATATTGAAATGACTGCAGGAATTACGGTTAGAGTCCGAAAAATAGACGATTAGAGGCTGGAAGTACTGTTGAGAAAACAGGGAATTACGGTTAGAGTCCAGAAAATAGACGGTTAGAGGCCGGAAGTACTGTTGAGAAAACAGGGAATTACGGTTAGAGTCCGGAAAATAGATGGTTAGAGGCCGGAAGTACTGTTGAAAAAACAGGGAATAGACGGTTAGAGTAAACCGGAGCTAGTACAGTGCTGTATTGCTGTATGCACAGCACTGTATATGAAAAAGATTTGGGTTGGGACTCGGAGCGCAGTTGACGGGACAGACACTCCCGACGCCTGAGTTTTCTGTTTTTGTGTGGGTTGGAAAAGTGCCAGAGTGAACGTGAATTAAAAGGCTCTTTATCCTTGGGAATTAACCCCCAGAGTGGAACCAGATCAAAGATGTTTGATCTAGAAGCTTGTTTCACTGAGGCATTGAGTTGACCGTTGGAGTCATTCACATTCAATCTCACTTGGGAGCATAGTTAAAGATGGAACTGGAGTGTGGTAAAGCGTGTAGGGATCAGGGAGAATGCTCTCCCTATCCTCGGTCTGTGGAAGAACAGTGGAAGTGGACTCTTGATCAGGTGGTGAGTGGCATGAAAGAACAGGACAGGGAAAGAGAATTGGATGCAATAAAAAAGTTGTGGAAGGAAGCTCAGAAGCAGAAGATACTTCCCCCTCCAGAGGTGAAGGTTAATTTAGCTGAAGCATTGTGTAAGTGGGAGTCAGAAACTCACACCATGTTACAGGATCATCTTGATAATCCAAAATTAGGTTTTATAGCAGGAAAATCATGGCAAAAACAGGGTAAGGAGAGTTAGAAGATAAGCGTCGAAGGATACATGTTGTGTGGCTGTGACATGTGCAGCGGTGCACTATTGCAGATCTAGGGGGTTCACACGAGTGCCTAATGTAGAGAAGCCTTCATTAGAAGATCCAAACCAGACACTGACACTTAACACCACTCTCTACTACCTCTTCCCCACCCCCATATCAATTGCCAGTTTTGACTATTAACAGTGGTCAGTTAGATGTGGACAAGGATGAAGAACTGCAGAGAGTACGTGAGACAGTGGGTGAACTTTGGAGACAGGGTAGAGTTAGGTTCAAATGACCTGAAACACGAGAAAAACAAATTAGGCGAAGACAACAGTTTTGAATTTTACTTGCAAGGAGAACGGGGAGATGTGCTCAGTTCCAGATCTGCAACACGTTCTGACGCACAACTTCCGCCATCCTTCTTTTATTGAAATTAGGAGGTTCCTAGTTACAGAAGTCAAATGTGTCTAAGGGAGGGGAAAACACAAGATAGCAGGTCCCAAACAAAGCAAAAGACTGTAAATCATAATGGTGAGATTATACGTAGGTCTTCACTGATTTGATTAGCTTAGCTCGCACACAGCACATTCTTCCATATCAGACAGATTAAAGAACACCTCCTGGGTCAGGCCCTGACCCTAACCCAGCTCCTGGGTCATTGTCAGGCCCTGACCCTAACCCACCTCCTGGGTCATTGTCAGGCCCTAACCCAGCTCCTGGGTCATTGTCAGGCCCTGACCCTAACCCACCTCCTGGGTCATTGTCAGGCCCTAACCCAGCTCCTGGGTCATGGTCAGGCCCTAACCCAGCTCCTGGGTCATTGTCAGGCTCTAACCCTAACCCAGCTCCTGGGTCATTGTCAGGCCCTGACCCTAACCCACCTCCTGGGTCAGGCCCTGACCCTAACCCAGCTCCTGGGTCATTGTCAGGCCCTACAGCTCTGTCTCCAGTCAAGGCCACTTCTCCACAGCAGCTGCATTTCTGTCGCCCTTGACCAGAGAAGTTCGAGTTGACACATCAAGCATCATGAACATTAAGCATTAGCAAATAATAAGAAACATTAAGTAATGAGAAACAATATAACAAGAATAAAGAATATAACAAGGTAAAAGCAAGTAAGAGATAACTTTATATAATGGATCTAACATTTCCCTCCTGTTTATCACATATTTGCTTCAAGATTCAAGATGTACTTTATTCAAATTCTCATAGTCATTTAACAACCTCTTCCAGTAGATTTTCAAAGTCATGTTTATGAACACAAATGCATTTACACTCAGGGGAAAATTAGCTCAATTCACTCGTAGTCTTCAGAGTCTGTAGTCAAATCCA
>NW_026622013.1:0-24031 GCF_003711565.1 Takifugu flavidus | reverse complement strand
GTGAGACAGCTTGAGAGAACCTCCAAGAAGAAATCCAGGACACTCCAATCAAGTGCCAGGACATCTTCAAAGTCTTATCTGAGAAACAGAGACACATCAGAGTGGTTCTGACCAACGGTGTCGCCGGCGTTGGAAAAACCTTCTCAGTGCAGAAGTTCAGTCTGGACTGGGCAGAAGGTTTGGAGAACCAAGACATCAGTCTGGTGCTTCCGCTCTCATGGAGGGAGCTGAACTTGATCAGAGATGAGCAGCACAGTCTTCTCTCACTGCTTCATGTTTTCCATCCAACATTACAGAAGATCAGAGCAGAAGATCTGACTGTCTGGAAACTTCTGTTCATCTTTGATGGCCTGGATGAAAGCAGATTTTCACTGGGTTTCAACAAGCATCAGCTCATCTCTGATGTCACACAAGTATCGTCCGTTGACGTGCTCCTGGTGAACCTCATCCAGGGGAACCTGCTTCCCTCAGCTCTCATCTGGATCACCTCCAGACCTGCAGCAGCCTATCAGATTCCTCCCTCGTGTGTTGACAGGATCACAGAAGTACGAGGCTTCACTGACTCCCAGAAGGAGGAGTACTTCAGGAGGAGGTTCAGTGATGAAGATCTGTCCAAGAGAATCATCTCACACATCAAGGCCTCCAGGAGCCTCCACATCATGTGTCTGATCCCAGTTTTCTGCTGGATCACTGCTATAGTTCTGGAGGACATGATGACCAGAGACCAGAGAGGAGAGCTGCCCCAAACCCTGACTGACCTCTACTCACACTTCCTGAGGGTTCAGATAAAGAGGAAGAAGCAGAAGTATGGAGGAAAGCAGAGACCAGGGAAACTGACTGAGGCTGACAAAGAACTCCTTCTGAAGTTGGGTCGGCTGGCGTTTGAACATTTGGAGAAAGGAAACATCATGTTCTACTCAGAAGACCTGGAGCGATGTGGACTGGACGTCTCCGAGGTGTCGGTGTACTCAGGAGTTTGTACAGAGATCTTCAAGAGAGAGAGTGTGATCTTCCAGAAATCAGTCTACTGCTTTGTTCATCTGAGCGTTCAGGAGTTTCTGGCTGCCGTCTACATGTTCCACCGTTACACCAGGAAAGACACAGCGGTTATAAATAAGTTCCTAGAATATTCTGAACCAGTCACATCTCTTGATGACTTCCTCATGAGAGCACTAATGAAATCTCTCAAAAGTGAAAATGGCCACCTGGACTTGTTTGTTCGCTTCCTTCATGGTCTCTCTCTGGAGTCCAATCAGAGGATCTTGGGTGGACTGTTGGATCAGAGGAACAGTCACCCAGAAACCATCCAGAAGGTCCTCAACAACCTGAAGGAGCTGAACAGTGATGAATTCTCCCCAGACAGAAGCATCAACATCTTCCACTGTCTGATGGAGATGAAGGATCAGTCAGTCCATCAGGAGATCCAAGAGTTCCTGAAGTCAGAGAAGAAATCAGAGAGGAGACTGTCAGAGATCCACTGTTCAGCTCTGGCCTACATGCTGCAGATGTCAGAGGAGGTTCTGGATGAGCTGAACCTGCAGCAGTACATCACCTCAGATGAGGGACGACGTCGCCTGATTCCAGCTGTGAGGAACTGCAGGAAGTTCGTGTAAGTAAAGACTTTCGGGGCCGGACATCGGCGTTTAAATCAAGCGAGTGGATCATGTCAGGTAGCAATACCCCCTCCAGTGGTCATTCCTTCAATTCTTTATCTCCATTGCAGCGTCCATAAATTAAAAACAACAACAATTCATCCAGAAATGTTCAACACTGGCTGGATATAAGTTCAAAGGTCAATCCAGACAAACCAACATAAGGCAGGAATAATAGGAGCCACAAGTTAACTGACTATCATGAAATTACTGTCATGTCATTAAATAACTTTTGTTTGTTTGTATACATCGTATTCTAACAACAGAAAAACACATTTTAACTAATGACACGTGACGTGACTATTTTGCTTCATTTGTTCAACGTAAAAACAGCCGGCCTCGTTGGTTTAAATGGGTGTTTTAGGTCTTTGTGGCGGTTCCGTTTGGAGCCTTTATGTGACCCACAAAGTTGTTTGAGCCTTTCCACACCCGTTAGGTGGCAACTTCATCACTAGCAACAAAAGGTGCAGTGAAAATGATTTGAAGGGAAACAGGCAGATATAACAGAAGCTGAGGGCAATCGATGCAACCAGAGACTCTGATGTCATCGATCGATCGCTGAATTAAGACTTGACGCACCATCGTACAAATTGGATGAAATGCAAAATATCCAAAGAGCCGATAGACAGATAAAAAGATGCACGTTTCTTTAAACCATTTGCTACAATCATTTTAAATATTGAGTAATTATGAGCTGTTCTAAAATAAGACAAATGTTGAGAATAATTCAGTTGCATTTCAGATCTGATGGTCGTTCAAACTGTTGCTCTACGGTGTTGAATTTAGCTTTTCCAGGAAATGAGCTACATTTGTGTTGAGGTAGATTCTCAGATAAGTTGATGAGAAATCCCAAAGTTTGACTCACTATTTTTCTTTCATGCACAACAGACTGTCTGATAGTTTTCTTTCAATGAGTCATTGGGAAGTTGTGGCCTCAGCAATGACGTCAAACCCTTCTCATCTACGGGAGCTGATCTTAAGCTGGAACCAAAGCCTGACAGATGCCGGAGTAAAGTTACTGTCTTCTGCAATGATGCATCCAAACTGCAGACTGGAGACGCTCAGGTCAGGAGGCCTCTGTTGGTCTTTTCTAAATTTCTTTACATTTTCTGCTTTTCTCTTCATTTTCATATTTAGAAATGTGCTTTTATTTGCCCCATTTATTCCTTTTCCAGGCTGAGTGGCTGCAGTTTATCAGAGATCAGCTGTGACTCTCTGGCCTCGGCGCTGAGGTCCAATCCCTCCCATCTGAGAGAACTGGACCTGAGTCAGAACCAGCTGAAGGATTCAGCAGTGAAGCTGCTCTGTGGTTTTCTCCAGGATCCTCTCTGTAAGCTGGAGACTCTCAGGTCAGTCATAGATGATCCAGTACTTTCCCAGGTGTAACTAGTTAGACAATAAATGTTCCATGTTTGATCTTTGTTATAAACGTAGTGTTACAGTTCTCAGAAAAAAGACCACACAGGACAGATTTGCAGTATTAAATTGGTTGTGGAAATCTGTCCCATGTGAGGATGGTCATCAATGACTAGAAAGGAAGTATCAGTTGTAGATTTGTCTTGTTTTATTTTAGGCTGGCCACAAAACCGCCCAAACATTCAGACCAATCAAAAATGGTTCTTCCTGTCTTTTAAAGATCAGAAGGAAAACTAGCAAACCCAAAAAGAAAGCTGCTGCAGTGTGCCATGCCCCTTCTCTCCTGAGAAAAGCCATCCCAAAAAAGAGAAAAGCCCAAGTGTGAAGTGAGCACCCTGTTAAACCTTGGTACTGAAAGCCTGCAGTCATTCTCATCTTAGGTGGCTTCATTCCAGCCAGAAGCCCAAACCTGCCTCCCTCTTAAAGGGGCAGCAGGTCAGTCCAACCACAGAAACCTTCATGAAGATCTGAAGCTTTCAGCATCCACAATTGTTGCACCTCACTTCCATTGGAGTCCAAATCAGAAGTCAACAAGTTGATTCTACACCGATTCTACACAATGCAACCATTTTAAAAAGGTTTCCATCCATAAGTTTTCACACATTTTTAGATAAATCTGTTTGTTCATCGCCTCCTTCTTTTGTAATGATCATGAAAGAAAATGACCTTATTGGAGTTTTTCTCCTCACAAATATGACTTTCTATGAACGATGCAATAAATGCAGCTTGCAATCTAAGACAATATGGAAGTATGTGTATATAATAGTAGTGGAAGTAGCTCATAAAATAATACATTTGCTCTTCTCATCGAATCTTTCTATGTTATTAAAGAAAAACCTGCTCTTACTCAACAACATCTAAGACATCAACCAAAAATCCTAATTTTCTAAAATATAATATAAAACAGGAGAGAAGAGTCTTTCTGCAGAGACACTGGTGGCAGGAGTGCAGAAGTATCACCTGCTCAACTTGGAAGATGGAGCAGAAACCACCAGCTGAGAAGGTCCTCAGCGAGAGGAAGTGGTGGAGAACCATGAAACTTGCTAAGCTCCACCTCAGCTCCAGAGACGGGCTGAGCTGGAGCTGTGGCACCAGGTATCGCCCAGAAGAGCCTCCAACAAACAAGCTCTTCTCTGGGGAGGAGAGGGCTTTGAATCTCAGCTCAGTGTGCTTGTCTCTAGTAGGTCGCAGCTGCACCTTTTCCTGAGGTCCTTGTTGATGCCCTGAGGGGAATTGATGCTCCTGCAATGTTTTCTGGCAGCATTGAGCTTGCAGTGGGGCAATCAAACCCACTGTGGGGTAGCTCTCTTCCTTCTCTCATCTGGAGAACAAGTGACACCAGCTGCCAATCATTGTTGGAGAAATGTGCAGTCAGGGGAACGATGCGTCCAGACTATAGCCACCCTTCCAGCATCCATCAGGTTCTAAAACCTTTGATTTGGTTTCACCAGAGAGTGTAGGGATTGCAGGGTCGCTGCAGCATCGCCCACAAGCTATCAGGAGTGGGTCGCTTTGTCCCAACTCCTGACAAGAGTTGAGTGCTATTGAGAAATGTGGTCTCACAAACTTGGAAGGTATTTTGACCCACACACACTTTACATACGCTGGAGATCTTGTCCAACCGCCCTGAAAGAACCCAAAATAGGAACATAGGGCAGATAAGCCGGTGCAGGACCAGAGTTTGTTGCTTGTAAGCTGTGTTTTGCTCTGGTACATGTTGATTTTATTTGTCTTCTCTCAAAATAATTGTTATTTTAGACTAATTGACTGCAGGTTATCAGAGACCAGCTGTGCGATTCTGTGGCCTCAGCTCTGAAGTCCAACCTCTCCCATCTGAGGGTTCTGGACCTGAGCTCAACACGTTGCAGGATTCAGGAGTGAAGCGGCTCTGTTCTGGACTGGAGAGTCCAAACTGTAAACTGGAGAGGCTCAGGTCAGTCTTCATTTTTCTACCTATATACCAGCTGCTAAGATGGTGAAGTGAGGCTGTTCTCAACACTGCTGTGATGCACCACATTAAAAAAATTCCTTGTAATATCGTGAATTCAGGTCTGACCCAACTAAGAACTAACGTAGGTTTAGTACTGACGCAGATAACATGCAGCCCTGCACCGTATAACCTCATCCTGCATTTTTCAGATTAGAGCGCTGCAGTTTATCAGAGATCAGCTGTGGCTCTCTGGCCACGGCGCTGAGGTCCAATCCCTCCCATCTCAGAAAACTGGACCTTGGTGGGAACCTGCTGAAGGATCCAGGAGTGAAGCTGCTCTGTGGTTTTCTCCACTTTCCAAACTGCCGACTGGAAACTCTGGGGTAAACACCATTCTCAAAAATGTCCATTATTCCATCCGAGGGTCCTCACACTTTCTGAGTGTGTGTGTTGTGCCCAGTTCCTTCAGGAGGGAGGGCCACACGGGGACCACTTATTCATGATAAATTGATTTAAGGACAATGAAAAAGCCGACAGATGGTAACCAAAATTAGACAAAACTACGTGAGGGTGCCTGGTAGACACCAGCCAACGAGGAGGGAGATGGTGAGGGAGACAGGAAGTCATCTAAGACAGGTGTGCCTTTAAAGATGAGCCACAGGTGAGATGGATCTCCATGATGAGATGGGAGGGAAAGAGGTGGGAGAACCTGGGAAGAGTGAGGGCCAGAACAATATATATTCTCCTTTGGAACAGTGCAAACCTGAGAGGTTGGAATTGTGGTAATTACATATTACTATCATTTTTTAACCTGTAACTAAATTAAATATTTACAGATCATGCCTTTGATTAACCTTTCAGATTAATACTGGTTTCACTTATAACCTTATAAAAGTTTCCCTTCTTTATTTAGATTAAGGGAATGCAGGTTATCAGAGATCAGCTGTGGCTCTCTGGCCTCGGCGCTGAGGTCCAATCCCTCCCATCTCAGAGAACTGAACCTGAGTGGGAACCAGCTGAAGGATTCAGGAGTGAAGCTGCTCTGTGGTTTTCTCCACTTTCCAAACTGCCGACTGGAAACTCTGAGGTAAACACCATTCTCAAAAATGTCCATTATTCCATCCGAGGGTCCTCACACTTTCTGAGTGTGTGTGTTGTGCCCAGTTCCTTCAGGAGGGAGGGCCACACGGGGACCACTTATTCATGATAAATGATTTAAGGACAATGAAAAAGCCCACAGATGGTAACCAAAATTAGACAAAACTAGGTGAGGGTGCCTGGTAGACACCAGCCAACGAGGAGGGAGATGGTGAGGGAGACAGGAAGTCATCTAAGACAGGTTGTGCCTTTAAAGATGAGCCACAGGTGAGATGGATCTCCATGATGAGATGGGAGGGAAAGAGGTGGGAGAACCTGTGAAGAGTGAGGGCCAGAACAATATATATTCTCCTCTGGAACAGTGCAAACCTGAGAGGTTGGAATTGTGGTAATTACATATTACTATCATTTTTTAACCTGTAACTAAATTAAATATTTACAGATCATGCCTTTGATTAACCTTTCAGATGAATACTGGTTTCACTTATAACCTTATAAAAGTTTCCCTTCTTTATTTAGATTAAGGTACTGCAGCTTATCAGAGATCAGCTGTGGCTCTCTGGCCTCGGCGCTTAGGTCCAATCCCTCCCATCTCAGAGAACTGGACCTGGGTCAGAACCAGCTGCAGGATTCAGGAGTGAAGCTGCTTTCTGATCTCGTAGAGAATCCACACTATGGGCTGGAGACATTGAGTCAGTAGCTGGTTGAAGCCAGTCAACTCCCGCTCATCTGCTGCATCACTCACTGACCACTGGTGAAGAGCATCTGTGGAAACATCTGCCGTCTACTCCCTCCATAGATGAAAAATTCCGTTTTTAAAAAGCGCTGGTGGACTTTCAGGAGATCAGTCGATGGTCGACAAAGCAGAAGCAGCTTCGCCTTGAAGTTAAATTAGTTCCTGGTATCACACAATGCATCTTTATAAAGTTCTAAATGGCTCCTCGGCCACTCTTATAAGCATGAAAACATTCTCTTAATTGTCTCTTCAAATGTCTGTATTATACGTTACTATTTTACAGAATGCCTTCAGAATCTTTAGGGTTTAGTATTTACTGTCTCTGTGACATGGAGCATTGGAATATTTCAGCTGCAGCCAGCAAAAACCCATCAGAATGACGGCTATCGGTGGGAACCGCAGGTCATTTGACTTTAGTCAGTCTGTTCAATGTTATAGGATTTATTGCAATCTAATAAAAACAAATAAGAAATGTGGGAAATAGGAAATAAAAAGAAGCAAAATGACCAAATAAATCTCCCATGAATACTGTAAATTTAAAGATGAGAACCTACTGCACTGTGCCGTGCCCCTTCTCTATTGAGAAAAGCCCAAGTGTGTCCTTCAGTCACCTCAGACATTCAGCCAGCTTTTAATACCTTTGTTCAAGCCCAGAACGCCTGGATTATTCCCACTGAAGATGGAAAAGCAGGTGGAAAACATGAGTTATTGTTAACTGTACTGGTGTGTGACTATAGCGCATTACTGGACCACTATAAACTTGTTGTTTGTGGTTTTTCTTTCTTTGTGGAGATTAACACATTAAAAATAAATTGCACTGGTTCAGCAGTTGATCTTGTTTTCTTATTTGACCTATACTACACAATTTCACAAAGCTAAATATACATTTTTACAGAATAGTTTTATCCTTCCGATTACCAGCACCAGCTATTCAAAATATCTAATGTAGTGGGTTTTAAAATGAACTGAATGATGTCTCTGATTTTCCTGTTGATTGTTAGGGATCAGGCCCTGGGATTCTGCATAGCACCAAGTTTGACTACAACAGACATTACAAATAAAGATGATTTGATTTGATTTAAAAATAAAAGAACTGCGCCTGAAAATGAAGCAGAAGCAATAAAAACCCAACACCAGCGAAGCTTTCGAAGAATCTCAGATATTGATGAAAAATTCTGGAAATCATGATGGAGAGATATTTTTCTCACGGCTCAAATTCCACAGCTATTAAGTGATTAAATGGATTTAATGGTGATATTCTGGAGTCCACAATTTCAGGTGAAGTTACACTGGGGAACAATTTGAAAATATCCTGTTGAAATTATTCTAAATTATTCTGATTAAAAATAAAATTGGCACGCTGATTCCAAAATTACAGTCATTTCCCCCCCAGCCCGTCAAGTTTTGAAAGCTTCTCCTCCAGATCAGCAAATTTCCCCTAATGAGCTGGAGTCAGACTGGCCAGCTGATGACAACTGGATCAGCTCCGTTGGTGCCGTCACCATTAAGAGGTGTGTGCAGCCCCCAAAAGGTCACTACTGTCAATATCCTATAGGGACACTTTGAACCAGAGGGGATCCTATAGATCAAAAAGTTGACCCAGTTTGATTCCGCACCCAAAAACGAACATCTGTCAGACGAACTCCAGTTGTTTCCCAGTATTTCAGTTAAAACGTGGACCAAATTGTTCTGAAGAGAGGCGCCTGTGCTGGATATGACGCGATCAAAACACAAACACGTGACGTGTAGAGGAAGAAGAAGCGAAAGTGAAAGTTCTCAACTTCGGGCTCCATCTTGAGTGACCGAGCCCTGATGGAAAACCTCTAATATTCAGGTAGCATTTGGTTCTTTCACTGCTGTCGTCTCGAATCAATGTTCCGCTGCGAGATGCGGCTTAATAAGCTGCGTGTGCGCAATGAGCGTGCGCGTGTTTCGGACGCACATTGCGGCTGGTCGACGGGAATGTTGTGACGGATGATCAAACTTTGTACCGTGTTTCCTCTAACTGCGTTTTCCGCTAACCCTGAGCCAACATTTTAGAGGTTGAGGAAGCACATTTTAATACTCACAATAAGTCGACGATATTATTTGCAGTTAGTGGAAAAATCCACGGAAAGAGGGACACAAACGCGACAGTTTTAGCCTCCTCTCTTTGTCCCTCCACCAGGGGGACAATCAATCCTTTATTTAAAAAAGGAGAGTATGGAAAGAGGGAGAGATCAAGGCATTCCATTTTATTGTTTTAACAACTGGTTCTTTGTGGAATATGAATTTGTTATTATGGATTTATGAAATGTGTTCTGTTTTGAATGAAGCAGTCAAGAAAACGAAACGAAACCTAAACCCATGGTGTTTTCATATTTTTGGTCCTGTACATGTGGTCAGATAAGATTAGTCTGAGCAGAATTGGGTGTTTTTTGCCCTTTGCTGTGTGTCATCTATTCTATTCAGCATGTTGGGTTGCTTGACTTCTGTTGGGTTGTGGCAACTTGATCATCACTTCTGAGATATTGACACACCTTTTTCCTGAGGCTGGCTCCAATGCTGCCAACACACCTGGCCATGGATATGGTGGGACTTCTGTGATGAGTGGGGTCAGAGGTGGTGGACAAGCTCTGCTCCAAAACAAGCTTGCTAGATATGTTTGGGATCTCCTCCGCCACAACCACCAGCTGCAACTAGTAGCTGTGCACGCCATGCAGTTTTGACCTCTAGGTCAGGCTACAAATGTTTTTTCAAGCACCATCATGTGTTCATGAGAAACATGATGCGCCTGATCAAAAAAAGCTGCTTGTAATCTGACAGACGAGCCATGATGAGATGTCAAGGTGCGTTGTTGAAAATGAAGATCCTCTTCTTGGAATCCTGTCTGAGATGACAGAAGATGATGCTGCATTTGACCCACTTTGATGATGTGATGACGATTTCTGTTTAGTTTTGAATGCATTCTCATCTTATTTGTTGAATTTAATGTTGAGAACTGACATCTTGAAAGAATTTAGGTTTTCTCGTAAACCATAACCAGATAAAAAATGATTTAATTTGTATTTGTGTGCGTCCGTCTAATGCCACCGCACCTTCTGAAACACCCAGGAGAAACATTTTTTCCACAACTATTTTATATTTAACATGGTGTAAACTTTTAAGATGTCCCAAAACTTTTTTCCAATATATATGTGGCCTGTATGATGTACAGGGTGACATCATATAATAGATTTTGATGTGAATGAGCCGACAATACGTCATTGGACAGACCTCTGCTTGTCTTCATGCTGAGAATCATGTTCTTTAATCTTCTTTTCTGTGTCAGCAGACTGTTCCTGCTTAACCGTTTAGACCAGGGGTGGGGAACCCCCGGCCTCCGGGCCGTATACGGCCTACGAGACCATTTCTACCGGCCCGCAACGCAATAAGATTTTTATATTTTATATGTGCACTTATACAGTGGGACCGTTCGCTAAACTCCGCGAGCTGCGAGTAGCAGCGGTAGCGTATTTTTGCCTTTCGTATCCTGAAATTTCTTTCGTAACAAGAGGAAATATTTTCCCGTTTTCTGAGATAAAACAGACGGTTATGTTATGTCCGAGTCAAGGTCAGGGTCAGTGAACACAGCATGTGATGTACGTAGTGGGCTGGACTGATTGACACGGACGAAAAATGCATAGCGAAACACGCTAAACTCGACGAGTTGAAAGGACAGATGAGTTTGGATAAAATTAACGCTCTTCGTCGGAGTTTGGAGGTTCAACAAGCAGCTTTCACACGACCATGTACCGACAGAGAGAATATTACGCGTGCAAGTTTTGTGATGAGTGAATTAATAGCCACGAAGCTGAAACCTCACGTGAACGTGCCTTGTAGCCGCCGCTGAGGCGCTCGCGCCGGACAACGTAAAATTGTTTCAAAGTGTGAATTTTCTTTCGTGAATAACTACTTAACAAAGACATATATTGTTATGATTCCAGTGGCTAACGGTATGTTTTTATGGTCAAGGAATCTAAATATGTAGTCAAAGTATATGTGGGACTAATATTTATGTTGGAAATCACAATATGCCAGGAATTGTTGCGCTTGGCGGAGGTCTGCGCTCTCCAAGTGCTTTCTAGTTGTTATTATTGTCTTTATCTTTCTTTCTTTTCATTTATTTTCTTGATTATCTTGTTGTATTGCAGTTTTTGTGAGTAGAGGCCTCGAACAGGCCCTTACGGGTCTCTTGCCTCAACTCTGCACCTCTTTTTTTTAATTGTTTTGTATGATCATGAAAACATATTTTACTTGTTTGTCATTTTATTCTAATTTTTTTGGTGACTTTATATGCATGTGTGCTAAATAAATAATTCAAACTCAAATGCAGCAATCATGAGACTTAGTAACACAGTGGTTATAGACTTTTTTTTGTCTTTTTTTGCATCCCTAGCTATGTGTTCGTAATAGTATGGCCCTCGGAGGACCTCGATATGAAAAAGGTTCCCCACCCCTGGTTTAGACTCACATTTAAAAATGAGCGAATGTGTGATGGAAGAGGAAGAGAGAGCAGAGTCCACAGTGTCCAGCTGTGTGTCCAAGAAGATCGACTGGTCCAAAGGGGAACCTTTAAACTTCGGTATTGGACCTCAAGGCTCACCTTTAAAGTAAGGTTTTCTGAACCACATAACTCTGCCTTAGAACATTTCACAACCATACAAAACATCATTTTGTAGCTATTACCCTCCACTATCGTGAAAAATGAAATTCATCAGGTCTTTAAAATGAAACGGTGCACAGTCCTTTCACCATGTTGGCCTGTGGAAAACCAGTGTTGTCGGGCCGATGGACCAGCGTCCCCGTCGTTGCCGGACCACCGTTGGCCACCAGTTGGGTTTTGGGATCAAAGTGGGGGCGTTTCCTGTATCCGGTTCTCCTCACGGATCCATGACTACAACATGTTGCTGCAAGTGCAGAGATGTTTGCTCTGGAAAGAACTTTAGAGCACATTCAGTGCTGCAGGATGAGGGGCTGGAAAAGGTGCCAGTTCTTTTCTCACTGCAGGGAACAGTTAAAAAAAGCATCTTAAACTCTGAAAACATGAAAATTATACAGATACATCATTGATTTATTGATTCAGTTGTTATCCAGAATGGATTAGAAATGTTCCTGTTTGATAAAAATGCAGTGAATTGGGATTATTTAACTCCAACCTCTACAGATTATTTACCTTCATCACAGTCTCATCACTATTTCTGATGTTTCCTCAGGATGGACGAGGACAGAGCAGAGTCCACAGTGCCCAGCAGGGTGTCCCTGAAGAGTGACCAGTCCAAAGATAAAGTAATATACTTCAGAAGTTCAGAGGAAATGTAAGAAAACTAAAGCGTGATGATGTGTTTGTGTGGCAGCTGTTAGTCACATTAACAGCAGCAGGTTGTGAGTTTATTATTGGAGATGTTTAACACTTAAACCTCAGACAGTCATATAGTTACAGACTTAATGTGAATATTGTTGATTAGAAACAAGAATCATGTTTTAAACTGAAAGATGAATTCAGACACAAATGCTGGAACAATATTGAGTCTTGATCAGGTTCTTTCATCCTATAAATCAAAGGACTAATAGAGATGTGTTTCATAGTGAGAGGGGGGAGCACATCCTATCAAACTGGGACCAGTCAGCTCCACCAGGAGAGTCCTCTTGTTCACAATCTGGAAGCAGATCTGGAGATGCTGAAATGAAGCCCAAACAAAGTAAAACTGTTCAATATGAGATTTATTTTGTGATGTCATGAATTTGTAGTTGTGTTGATGATTTATTATAGATGGAAATCATTGGTTTACTTATGTTCAGGAGGTGATCTGCAGGAGGTGATAGAAGGTCATAAGATGAGTCTGAAGAGAAGATGTGAACATGTGACTGAAGGAACTAATGAAGCAGGAAGTGGAACCCTGCTGAACAAGATCTACACTGAGCTCTACATCACTGAGGGACAAAGTGAGGAGGTGGACACACAACATGAGGTGAGACAGCTTGAGAAAACCTCCAAGAAGAACATCCAGGACACTCCAATCAAGTGCCAGGACATCTTCAAAGTCTTATCTGAGCAACAGAGACACATCAGAGTGGTTCTGACCAACGGTGTCGCCGGCGTTGGAAAAACCTTCTCAGTGCAGAAGTTCAGTCTGGACTGGGCAGAAGGTTTGGAGAACCAAGACATCAGTCTGGTGCTTCCGCTCTCATGCAGGGAGCTGAACTTGATCAGAGATGAGCAGCACAGTCTTCTCTCACTGCTTCATGTTTTCCATCCAACATTACAGAAGATCAGAGCAGAAGATCTGACTGTCTGGAAACTTCTGTTCATCTTTGATGGCCTGGATGAAAGCAGATTTTCACTGGGTTTCAACAAGCATCAGGTCATCTCTGATGTCACACAAGTATCGTCCGTTGGCGTGCTCCTGGTGAGCCTCATCCAGGGGAACCTGCTTCCCTCAGCTCTCATCTGGATCACCTCCAGACCTGCAGCAGCCCATCAGATTCCTCCCTCGTGTGTTGACAGGATCACAGAAGTACGAGGCTTCACTGACTCCCAGAAGGAGGAGTACTTCAGGAGGAGGTTCAGTGATGAAGATCTGTCCAAGAGAATCATCTCACACATCAAGGCCTCCAGGAGCCTCCACATCATGTGTCTGATCCCAGTTTTCTGCTGGATCACTGCTATAGTTCTGGAGGACATGATGACCAGAGACCAGAGAGGAGAGCTGCCCAAAACCCTGACTGACCTCTACTCACACTTCCTGAGGGTTCAGATAAAGAGGAAGAAGCAGAAGTATGGAGGAAAACAGAGACCAGAGGAACTGACTGAGGCTGATAAAGAACTCCTTCTGAAGTTGGGTCGGCTGGCGTTTGAACATCTGGAGAAAGGAAACATCATGTTCTACTCAGAAGACCTGGAGCGATGTGGACTGGACGTCTCCGAGGTGTCGGTGTACTCAGGAGTTTGTACAGAGATCTTCAAGAGAGAGAGTGTGATCTTCCAGAAATCAGTCTACTGCTTTGTTCATCTGAGCATTCAGGAGTTTCTCGCTGCCGTCTACATGTTCCACCGTTACACCAGGAAAGACACAGTGGTTATATATCAGTTCCTAAAATATTCTGAACCAAACCGCATTTCCGGGTTTGTTGGGTTGTTCACAAATAACGATCCAGTCACATCTCTTGATGACTTCCTCAGGAGAGCACTAATGAAATCTCTTGAAAGTAAAAATGGCCACCTGGACTTGTTTGTTCGCTTCCTTCATGGTCTCTCTCTGGAGTCCAATCAGAGGATCTTGGGTGGACTGTTGGATCAGATGGACAGCCACCCAGAAACCATCCAGAAGGTCCTCAACAACCTAAAGAAGGTGAACAGTTATGAATTCTCCCCAGACAGAAGCATCAACATCTTCCACTGTCTGATGGAGATGAAGGATCAGTCAGTCCATCAGGAGATCCAAGAGTTCCTGAAGTCAGGGGAGATATCAGAGAGGAGACTGTCAGAGATCCACTGTTCAGCTCTGGCCTACCTGCTGCAGATGTCAGAGGAGGTTCTGGATGAGCTGAACCTGCAGCAGTACAACACCTCAGTGGAGGGACGACGTCGCCTGATTCCAGCTGTGAGGAACTGCAGGAAGGTCGAGTAAGTAAAGATTTTTGGGACCGGACATCGGCGTTTAAATCAAGCGAGTGGATCATGTCAGGTAGCAATACCCCCTCCAGTGGTCATTCCTTCAATTCTTTATCTCCATTGCAGCGTCCATAAATTAAAAACAACAACAATTCATCCAGAAATGTTCAACACTGGCTGGATATAAGTTCAAAGGTCAATCCAGACAAACCAACATAAGGCAGGAATAATAGGAGCCACAAGTTAACTGACTATCATGAAATTACTGTCATGTCATTAAATAACTTTTGTTTGTTTGTATAAATCGTATTCAAACAACAGAAAAACACATTTTAACTAATGACACGTGACTATTTTGCTTCATTTGTTCAACGTAAAAACAGCCGGCCTCGTTGGCTTAAATGGGTGTTTTAGGTCTTCGCGGCGGTTCCGTTTGGAGCCTTTATGTGACCCACAAAGTTGTTTGAGCCTTTCCACACCCGTTAGGTGGCAACTTCATCACTAGCAACAAAAGGTGCAGTGAAAATGATTTGAAGGGAAACAGGCAGATATAACAGAAGCTGAGGGCAATCGATGCAACCAGAGACTCTGATGTCATCGATCGGATCGCTGAATTAAGACTTGACGCACGATCGTACAAATTGGATGAAATGCAAAATATCCAAAGAGCCGATAGACAGATAAAAAGATGCACGTTTCTTTAAACCATTTGCTACAATCATTTTAAATATTGAGTAATTATGAGCTGTTCTAAAATAAGATAAATGTTAAGAATAATTCAGTTGCATTTCAGATCTGATGGTCGTTCAAAATGTTGCTCTACGGTGTTGAATTTAGCTTTTCCAGGAAATGAGCTACATTTGTGTTTAGGTAGATTCTCAGATAAGTTGATGAGAAATCCCAAAGTTTGACTCACTATTTTTGTTTCATACACAACAGACTGTCTGGTAGTGTTCTTTCAAAGAGTCATTGGGAAGTTGTGGCCTCAGCAATGACGTCAAACCCTTCTCATCTACGGGAGCTGATCTTAATCACGAACCAAAGCCTGACAGATGCCGACGTAAAGTTACTGTCTTCTGCAATGATGCATCCAAACTGCAGACTGGAGACGCTCAGGTCAGGAGGCCTCTGTTGGTCTTTTCTAAATTTCTTTACATTTTCTGCTTTTCTCTTCATTTTCAGATTTAGAAATGTGTTTTTATTTGCCCCATTTATTCCTTTTCCAGGCTGTGTGACTGCAGTTTATCAGAGATCAGCTGTGACTCTCTGGCCTCGGTGCTGAGGTCCAATCCCTCCCATCTGAGGGTTCTGGACCTGAGTGGGAACCAGCTGAAGGATCCAGGAGTGAAGCTGCTCTGTGGTGTTCTCCAGGATCCTCTCTGTAAGCTGGAGACTCTCAGGTCAGTCAGAGATGATCCAGTACTTTCCCAGGTGTAACTAGTTAGACAATAACTGTTTACATGTTTGATCTTTGTTATGAACGTAGTGTTACAGTTCTCAGAAAAAAGACCACACAGGACAGATTTGCAGTATTAAATTGGTTGTGGAAATCTGTCCCATGTGAGGATGGTCATCAATGACTAGAAAGGAAGTATCAGTTGTAGATTTGTCTTGTTTTATTTTAGGCTGGCCACAAAACCGCCCAAACATTCAGACCAATCAAAAATGGTTCTTCCTGTCTTTTAAAGATCAGAAGGAAAACTAGCAAACCCAAAAAGAAAGCTGCTGCAGTGTGCCATGCCCCTTCTCTCCTGAGAAAAGCCATCCCAAAAAAGAGAAAAGCCCAAGTGTGAAGTGAGCACCCTGTTAAACCTTGGTACCGAAAGCCTGCAGTCATTCTCATCTTAGGTGGCTTCATTCCAGCCAGAAGCCCAAACCTGCCTCCCTCTTAAAGGGGCAGCAGGTCAGTCCAACCACAGAAACCTTCATGAAGATCTGAAGCTTTCAGCATCCACAATTGTTGCACCTCACTTCCATTGGAGTCCAAATCAGAAGTCAACAAGTTGATTCTACACCGATTCTACACAATGCAACCATTTTAAAAAGGTTTCCATCCATAAGTTTTCACACATTTTTAGATAAATCTGTTTGTTCATCGCCTCCTTCTTTTGTAATGATCATGAAAGAAAATGACCTTATTGGAGTTTTCTCCTCACAAATATGACTTTCTATGAACGATGCAATAAATGCAGCTTGCAATCTAAGACAATATGGAAGTATGTGTATATAATAGTAGTGGAAGTAGCTCATAAAATAATACATTTGCTCTTCTCATAGAATCTTTCTATGTTATTAAAGAAAAACCTGCTCTTAGTCAACAACATCTAAGAGATCAACCAAAAATCCTAATTTTATACAATATAATATAAAACAGTAGAGAAGACTCTTTCTGCAGAGACACTGGTGGCAGGAATGCAGAAGTATCACCTGCTCAACTTGGAAGGTGGAGCAGAAACCACCAGCTGAGAAGGTCCTCAGCGAGAGGAAGTGGTGGAGAACCATGAAACTTGCTAAGCTCCACCTCAGCTCCAGAGACGGGCTGAGCTGGAGCTGTGGCACCAGGTATCGCCCAGAAGAGCCTCCAACAAACAAGCTCTTCTCTTGGGAGGAGAGGGCTTTGAATCTCAGCTCAGTGTGCTTGTCTCTAGTAGGTGGCAGCTGCACCTTTTCCTGAGCTCCTTGTTGATGCCCTGAGGGGAATTGATGCTCCTGCAATGTTTTCTGGCAGCATTGAGCTTGCAGTGGGGCAATCAAACACACTGTGGGGGGGCTCTCTTTCCTTCTCTCATCTGGAGAACAAGTGACACCAGCTGCCAATCATTGTTGGAGAAATGTGCAGTCAGGGGAACGATGCGTCCAGACTATAGCCACCCTTCCAGCATCCATCAGGTTCTAAAACCTTTGATTTGGTTTCACCAGAGAGTGTAGGGATTGCAGGGTCGCTGCAGCATCGCACACAAGCTATCAGGAGTGGGTCGCTTTGTCCCAACTCCTGACAAGAGTTGAGTGCTATTGAGAAATGTGGTCTCACAAACTTGGAAGGTATTTTGACCTACACACACTTTACATACACTGTAGATCTTGTCCAACCGCCCTGAAAGAACCCAAAATAGGAACATACGGCAGATAAGCCGGTGCAGGACCAGAGGTTTGTTGCTTGTAAGCTGTGTTTTGCTCTGGTACATATTGATTTTTATTCTCTCAAAATAATTGTTATTTTAGACTATGGGGCTGCAGGTTATCAGAGACCAGCTGTGATTCTGTGGCCTCAGCTCTGAAGTCCAACCTCTCCCATCTGAGGGTTCTGGACCTGAGCATCAACACGTTGCAGGATTCAGGAGTGATGCGGCTCTGTTCTGGACTGGAGAGTCCAAACTGTAAACTGGAGAGGCTCAGGTCAGTCTTCATTTTTCTACCTATATACCAGCTGCTAAGATGGTGAAGTGAGGCTGTTCTCAACACTGCTGTGATGCACCACATTAAAAAAATTCTGACCTGACTAAGAACTAACGTAGGTTTAGTACTGACGCAGATAACATGCAGACCTGCACCGTATAACCTCATCCTGCATTTTTCAGCTTGATTAACTGCAGCTTATCAGAGATCAGCTGTGGCTCTCTGGCCTCGGCGCTGAGGTCCAATCCCTCCCATCTCAGAGAACTGGACCTGAGTTACAACCAGCTGCAGGATTCAGGAGTGAAGCTGCTCTGTGGTTTTCTCCACTTTCCAAACTGCCGACTGGAAACTCTGAGGTAAACACCATTCTCAAAAATGTCCATTATTCCATCCGAGGGTCCTCACACTTTCTGAGTGTGTGTGTTGTGCCCAGTTCCTTCAGGAGGGAGGGCCACACGGGGACCACTTATTCATGATAAATTGATTTAAGGACAATGAAAAAGCCGACAGATGGTAACCAAAACTAGACAAAACTAGGTGAGGGTGCCTGGTAGACACCAGCCAACGAGGAGGGAGATGGTGAGGGAGACAGGAAGTCATCTAAGACAGGTTGTGCCTTTAAAGATGAGCCACAGGTGAGATGGATCTCCATGATGAGATGGGAGGGAAAGAGGTGGGAGAACCTTGGAAGAGTGAGGGCCAGAACAATATACAGTATATTCTCCTTTGGAACAGTGCAAACCTGAGAGGTTGGAATTGTGGTAATTACATATTACTATCATTTTTTAACCTGTAACTAAATTAAATATTTACAGATCATGCCTTTGATTAACCTTTCAGATGAATACTGGTTTAACTTATAACCTTATAAAAGTTTCCCTTCTTTATTTAGATTAAGTAGCTGCAGCTTATCAGAGATCAGCTGTGACTCTCTGGCCTCGGCGCTGAGGTCCAATCCCTCCCATCTCAGAGAACTGGACCTGGGTCAGAACCAGCTGCAGGATTCAGGAGTGAAGCTGCTGTCTGCTCTCGTAGAGAATCCACACTATGGGCTGGAGACATTGAGTCAGTAGCTGGTAGAAGCCAGTCAACTCCCGCTCATCTGCTGCATCACTCACTGACCACTGGTGAAGAGCATCTATGGAAACATCTGCCGTCTACTCCCTCCATAGATGAAAAATTCCGTTTTTAAAAAGCGCTGGTGGACTTTCAGGAGATCAGTCGATGGTCGACAAAGCAGAAGCAGCTTCGCCTTGAAGTTAAATTAGTTCCTGGTATTACACAATGCATCTTTATAAAGTTCTAAATGGCTCCTCGGCCATTCTTAGAAGCATGGAAACATTCTCTTAATTGTCTCTTCAAATGTCTGTATTATACGTTACTATTTTACATCATGCCTTCAGAATCTTTAGGGTCTAGTATTTACTGTCTCTGTGACATGGAGCATTGGAATATTTCAGCTGCAGCCAGCAAAAACCCATCAGAATGACGGCTATCGGTGGGAACCGCAGGTCATTTGACTTTAGTCAGTCTGTTCAATGTTATAGGATTTATTGCAATCTAATAAAAACAAATAAGAAATGTGGGAAATAGGAAATAAAAAGAAGCAAAATGACCAAATAAAATTCCCATGAATACTGTAAATTTAAAGATGTCAAGAATGGAATATCAGCTTAAATGCAATCAAACATAAAGTGAAAAGTTTACTGCAAAAATAAACAAAATCAAGAGCGACACGCGCCAAAAACGTCTCATTCTCTCTTCTGTCTCCACTCATTCTTTTATATTCTGTTAAGATAATGGGGACGGGGTCGTGTGATAACAAACCAACCTAATTGGGGACTATATTTTTGTTGCAAGAACTTTGGCTCTTCAGAAGTTTCTATGTTGGCTTCCACAGATTGTGCATCCACTAGAAACTCAGTGTTTTTGAGGAACTACCAGGAGCGGCTGGAGTGGAGGCCAATGACGCTATAGCTACATATAGCTACATATAGATCACCGTTATCCTCAACCCAAAAGACCACCAGTTGGCGCAGCAATACTAAAGATAAGAGGTTGTGGTGGTTGCGGAGACGCGGAGTGATATCACGCACAAACGTGCCCTATGTTCTATATACCGTATGTTCACGACCAAAGGGCGCACCGTATTAAAAGGTGCAGCCTCAGTTACGGGTGCTATTTCTGTATTTAACACATGCATCAGGCGCTCCGGATTATAGGGCGCGGGCATGGTAAAACATACCGCTACCATAGCTGAAAACATGCATGCTAGCGCGTATTTAGCAATTTTGCAAAAGCCGGCAAGTCGAACAACCGACAACAATGTTTCCAAAATTAAAATTTTTGGGTTTTTTGTATTTTGTTATTAAGCCCCGGAGGGCTGAAGCAGGACCGCTGTTAAAAATGTATCAGTCCGCGCTTCCAGTTCTGGTGCAACGTCCAGTTCTAAATGTATGAATCCGCGTATTAAAGTTTCAACGTCCCATCAGTAAAGGGAGAGATTTGGATATAGTCCCCCTGAGGTGGTGTTTTTAGAGCAGTTCTTAACAACTTTCTCTTTGCCTGATAAGAGGTCCAAACATTATTTCACTTCCCTATAAAATACTCTAAAATTTGCCATTCAAGATCAGATACCACCAGGTATAATTCATCCTCTAAATTTTCACAATTTCTTATTCTTTCAGGCTGTTTTTAAACCAACATAAAATACTCAACTGGTATTATGTCAGGCTGGTGTACATCCCATTAAAGAAGCCAGCAGAAATAAAGCACAACAGTTACACAGACTACGCACAATAATATAGAGGATATAAAAAACAGTGCTGAGATGGGTTTGTGTCACTTTAGTAAAATCAAAGCATTTTTCTTTATGTGCCAGCAATGAACACAATCTAAGAAGTCTCTGACACTAAACATATGGAGCTGCTATAGAACAAACTAAAGATTTGTTGTTATTAAGATAAAGAAATGCAACATTTCCCCCAGAGAAGTGATGGGGATGGAAAAAGCCCTGGCTGTGTGTGTGCATCACAGCAGGCGTGGGTTCTCCTCTCTGGAGTCATGCGGGGCTCCTTTGAAGGGCAGATGAGGAGGTTGGTTACAGATTCCCCTCAGAAAGATGATTACGGTGCCAAAGGTCATCACCGGGGTAACCAGGAAGAGGCAGAGTGGGTCTACTGTACGAGCGATGCCGCTCCAGTTATCCTTCTCCTGTCAGGACCAGACATTTACGCCACTTTTGATCTTTTTAAATCAGACTTTGGGTTGAGGACTCTGTTTGAACCCTCTGAGCTCATTGTAGTCGTTCTTGTTGCGCATGTGTTTAATGATGTAGTGGCTCCATCCACAGCCGGCTTGATCTCTGCGTACAGCTGATGGCTCCTCCCTCTTCTTGTGGTTTCACAGCTCCACACAGACACCAAAGCTCAGAACTCAAATGAAGCTACTGATGCTTCTATATCTCATGTGTTTAAATGTTTCTGGAAACGTACTGGCAGCGTGTGTGACTCGGGTCACCAGTCCGTGTCTCCCAGACTGTTTCTCAAACATCAGCTCACTGCGGGACTTCACACTGTCGTACTCCTCAGCCGAGGCAATGTAGCCCACTGAGCTGGATCGCCGCGGTAACGCTCCATCCCAGTACGGCTCTGCCTCAGCAGGGCGGGACATGAGCAAGATGAGGGGTAATCGCTGGAGGAAGAGCTGGCAGAAAAAGAAAACAGGATTTGGAACACGGATACTGATGTGTGTGTGTGTGTGTGTGTTATAGTGGAAAAACCACATGTCCATATATCCTCTTTCATATGTTATTAAGTCATATGTTCATATATCCTCTTTCATATGTTATTAAGTCACATGTTCATATATCCTCTTTCATATGTTATTCAGTCACATGTTCATATATCCTTTTTCATGTTATTGAGTCATATGTTCATATATCCTGATGTTCATCTGTTCAACAAAGGGACAACAGGATGTGTGTGTCTTACCTGTTTGGTCCACTCAGACATGACGTGCGTGCTCGGCGTCCTGAAGTGGAGGTTGAGGACGACCACACAGTTCAGCACCACCACCGTCACCACCACCATGATGAACATCAAATATCTTCAACACACAAACACACTCAGGTGTTTTCCATTTTTTAAATCTCAGCCGGTTGTCACCTGGTTCTGCAGCCCTAATTATATATAGTTTGGAGAAGCAGAATATATCTGATTCAGAGTTAAATGATGTGGAGTAAATGGTGCGTTTACCTACTTCACAATAAGAGGAACGGACGTGGATGTTTCTGGAGCCTTTGAGAGATCAAGAGTAGGAAGACAGACTGAGCGAGCAGCACCGAGATGGACAGTGTCATCTTCTCACCACCTACACACACACACACATTTTTATTATCCTTTTAAAAATCTATTCAAAAATCTGTTGGGGAGCTAATTAATGTTTCTCGATTAATGGCGGCCCCTCAGCTCCGCCCACTACCGATGTTTGCTGCTTTATTAGCTGTGTTGTCCCGTGCTGACGTGATATTCAGCTATAATGTCTGATTCTTTGGGTGCTGTTGAAGGTTAACTCAGTTCATGTAGTTGTGATTCTGAAAAGGTCCCAGACTGTTAATCTGCCTGCCGCTGGCTTCAGTACGTTCTGTGACTCTGCACTGACTGTCTGCGGGCAGGTAGTAGACCAGCGAGGCCAGGAAGGAGATGAGCACGCAGGGGATGATGATGTTGACCACGTAGAAGAGAGGTTTTGCGTCTGATGACCAGGTAGAAGGTGATGTCCTGATGCTTGTTGCTCTCCATGGGAATGTGTTTGTAGGTGTTTCTCTTGGCGGGTCGGTGGATGATCTCCCACTCACCATTCTCTGTTGGTCAAAGCCAGAGTTCAGACACAAGTGATGAAGTTATGACTGTCAGTCTGGTTGGAGCTGCAGCCAGTCTGAAGGCTCAGGCTCTGGGGAAAAAAACTTCTCTGCATGTATCAACAGCATCCAGTACACTGAAAGTCCCCAACAAGCTCCAGGACTGTATGCAGTAAAAAATAAAAATAAATGGAAATGAATCTTTACTTGGTTACCTGTAAAGCTTGCAGGATAAATAATGATCCATTCAACCATCCACTTGGTTTCATTGAGTATTTCTTCCTTCAGGAGCAACCTGATCTCTTTGGCATTGTACGTTAGAGAGCTGCAAGGCAACATGGGAAATGCAGTTTTGCAGAATGCAGAATTTAAAAAGCCTTTTTTCCTACTGGGAGAGTTTAGCTGCACCGTGCATTTTATTTTTGCAAATTTTTCTCCTCTCATGTGTTTAGATTCTACAAAATCTTGACTCAGCTCAGTTTAAAACATCATGTCAGAGTTTGTCTGCGTTTCAAACAATGAAAAATCCTGCCCATGCATACGTGAATTTGAGCGTGCAGTCCTGCCAGTCAAAGGGGAAATATTTGACGCTGATGGAGCAGGACGATCTGAAGATGGCGGGTGGTGACCAGTAGCAGAGACCTGTTGAATCCACCAGAACGTTGCAGTAGTAGGCCACGTTGAATTGGGCATCGTTGCTGAGGAGGTGGTTGCACACCACGGAAATGTATCAAACATAACGAATTCAAGTATAAATAACAGGACAAGTGATACTTGTTCATTGTTATGACTATTTGATCATGTTAAAGGGGTTGAAACCATATTTTGAAAGATGCAGGCGGTGTTTGATTAGAAACTCTTTCTGAACTCTGGTGCTCTGAAACATCGCCGCTTCCATTTTCAGCTGTTTTTATTCTCAATAACGTCAAATCATCCATCCATCCAAATCGTTGTCCTGTTGGACCACCAAAGGACAAACACTTTCCATTTAGCACGGACAAAAAAACCCAAATCCTGTTTAGCAATAAAGCTCGGCTCCATTCTCAGGTTTGTAGGTGCAGCATGAAGTCAGGCCCACTGCTGCTTTCTGCAGCTTAAGAATAGATTTTATCAGCAGACTGTTAAAATAAACAAGTGGAATTTGTTCCTGATTGTAGCAGGAACCTCTGCGCAGGTAAAGCTAACACAACCAGCTGGATCAAATTAGACACACAACAGACAGTAGATGGGGCCAAAGAGTAAAGATGCGTTTTGTAAAAATAAAATAAACGATACAGCTGAGGCTGAAAGTGTCTGAAATAGTCTAATA